>NW_016690442.1:325394-579156 GCF_001604755.1 Lepidothrix coronata
CTCATCAAGCTCTGCTGAAAGGACACAGAGCCCTTGCTGGGCCTGCATATCTCTTCAGGACTTTATTTCCCTCTGCAAAGTGTACATGGTAATGAATTTCCAGACTCCTGCAAGTATCGCTTTCCTCTTTTGTGGTCAGCAGGTGCCCCCTGTGGAATATCAGATCCAGCTACAGGCATCTTGTGCTTTTTGCTCACCTGGAGAGCTTGTCAGCTGTCACATACCTTCCAGAAGCAGTGGCAGTGCTGTGGAGGCAGATAATGGCCCTTCTCTGGCAAATAGCCACACTGCAGTAAAAATTTCTGCTATGAAAACAGCTGGCTTGGATGAGAAATATAAGGTGCCCTTTGAAACCAAGCATGCTAGAAGCAGTGGCAAAGGCAGTAGCTGAAGAGGGATGGATCAGTTTAATGCTTAGCCAAGGCTTAGGCAGGAGCTATTTGAGTCCTGGCAATGCCCAGGGGTTAGAATGAGATGATCCTTAAGGTCCCTTCTAACCCAAACCACTCCATGATTCTGTCCTCCAAACAACCTTCTGCTGCATTCCATTCTGCTGCAAACCAAGGGGTTTACCACTCAAAGTTTAGGCATTTCTTTTCAGGAGGCTTGGTTAGGATATAACCCATTGGAGTTAATGTAGAGAGTTTGGGCCTCTTCCTCTTTAAGCCACAGCCTGTGAGTATTGAATGGAAAAGGCTCCATCTCTTGTGTAGTCCTGAGGGCTGCAAATCCCTCCTTGTTGCTGTAGGAGACAGGCTAGTTGATGTTCCTGAGTCTAGTAGCATGTGTCCTTTTGAAACCCAGCCCCCACCTTAGCAGTGTTAAAAGTTTTGCCATGAGAGAGGTGGTCCCACTGAACACCTTTCAGGCTGGTGCATTTACCATGGCATCTTCTGGGCCTGGGAAGGAGCAGCAGGCACATGCCAGGCACATCCTATGTTGCTGCATGCCAGAACGTGCTTCCAAACCAAAATAGCAATTATTGTACCTGTGGCAGTGTCCTCCCGCCTGGAAGGTACGGCGAGGACTGGTAATGTGGATTGGCTTGGAAAAGTCAACGGACACTTCTCTAAGGGCCGGAAGCACCTCCTGGCCATTCCATACCACCCCCTCCTGTGTTAGGTGCGCTGTGGGCCACTGCCAGGTGGAGCTGATGGGATCTCGTACGCTGACGGTGGTGCTGGAGCCGATAGCCTGATAGATGTGGGGTTGCTGCCAGCCCCACGTTCCCGGTCCAGCCTGTCGTCGGGCTGCACCCCTCATGCTGATGAGCGCACAGACACACACGTGGATCCCTTCCGTGGGTGGCTGTAGTTGGCTGTAGGCAGAGCCGCAGTTGCTGGCCCTGGGTGCAGGAGCCCTGAGGACGGCAGCCGCTGCTGGCACACAGCTCTTGTCTCGCTCGCTGGCTGCTCCAGCCAGAGGTTCGCTCGTGCTCACGTAAATCCGCACACGAAGTGGCTGGAGACAGGCTGGGCACGGGGCAGCGGCTGCGCGGCCGGTTCTTCTCCCTCTCCCTGTGCCCCCGTGCCGGCCGCTCTCGTGGCCTCGCCGTGTCCCGCTCGTGTGTGCTCCTTAGGCTGCCCCCAGCCCCGCTGCTGCCCCGGGCGCGGGCAGGGCTGCCCCTGCGCTCCGGCGGGGAGGGAGGAGGCGGCGGGAGCCGGGACCGCCGGCAGGAGGCGCCGCGCGGCCGCAGGAGCAGCGGGGCGGGCGGGGCCGGGCCGGGCGGGCGGCCCCGGCACCGCTCCCGCTGGGACACGGCCGGGCGCGGGTGTCGGAGCGCCAGCCCTGCGTGCTGCGCGGCCTGGGAGAGCGCTGCGAGTGCTGACCGCCCTCGGCTCGGGGGGCAGCTGTCAGAACGGGTCCAGAGCAGCTCCGCGGGAATGGGCAGAGGGCTGGAGCACCTCTCCTTTGAGGAAAAACCGCGGAAGCTGGGGCTGCTCAGCCTGGAGGAGAGGAGGCTCTGGGGAGACCGTAGAGACTTTCCAGTACCTAAAAGGCCTATGAGAAAGCTGGAGAGGGAGTTTTTACCACGGCCTGTTGTGATAGGACAAGGGGCAACAGTTTTACATTGGAAAAGGGTTTGGGTTGGATATAAGAACTTTTTAAAATGAGGGTGGTGAGGCACTGGAACAAGTTGCCCAGAGTTGTGGATGCCTCAACCTGGAAGTGTTCATGGCCAGGCTGGATGGAGCTCTGAGCAACCTGGTCTAGAGGAAGGTGTCCCTGGCCATGGTGGGGGTTCGAACTAAATGACCAACCCAGACCTTTCTGTCATTCTGTGGTTCATGGTGCCACCCCATGGTGTCAGATGGTTCTTGTCAGATATAACCCCACTCAGCAACACTGGTGCTTCCCGGCCATTTCACCTGCAGGTCCCTCTGCTTCTGAGATACTTGAGGTGCCTCAACAACCAGGACCACCAGCAGGAACTCCTGATGGGCCAACAGCCTCATCTAGCACATGCCTATCTCCTGTTTTGTGAGATCTACATTCAGGTCATAACCCTCGTGCTCCTTCCCATACTCCCTAGTTCAGAACAGAGCTCTCCCCAGGGTGATGTGGTACAATATTTTTCCTGAATCCCAAGCAGGTGAGCCCCATCACTTTTCTATTGCTTAGATGCTTGTCGCAGCTCCCTGGTGTCCTTCACATACTACCCCAGTTTCCTCTGCAAAGCCACTCTTACCTCTTCTCTCCCAGGGAAAGGTAGGTGCCACTTTGCCTCAAAGCACCAGGCCTTTGGCACTGCAGGTATGTTGGGCTGAGGATCCAGCTACAGTAGGTTGGTGTGAGTGCTCCAGACTGCACACCTGACTCCCTTCTTCTTGCTGGACCCCTGAGAAGTGGCAGGGCCCATGGGCAGCAGGAACTCAGTTTCCCTAGAAGGGTCCCTGGTCTTGCCAGCTCTTCACTCTCTCTCCTGCAGTCAAGAGCAGCGCATCATGCTCCCAAAGCTTTGTGTTAGCTCCCTTCCATTCCTCCTTCTCTCAGCCTCTCCCCACCTGCTGCCCCCATCCCCTTGTAGGTGAGAGTCCCTGTGTGCTGTCCTGGGAGCAAAGGCATCCAACATCTCCCTTGGCCTGCAGCTGGTCACAGGCAAGGGATGCTTGGAGGCCATTACTTTGCAGTTTTTCACAGTATTGTTCTCACTTTGTATTTGAAAAACTGCCTCCTCTGCCTTTCTCGTCAGGGGCCAAGGGCGACTCCGTGACACTGTGGTAAGTGGTATTAACTAACCTTTGCCAGTGACTTGCCTCTCTTGTTTCATTTTGAGCCAAGGGCAACAGGTATTCATTTATCTTTGTCCTTATTGGTTCGTCTACTCAACTTGCTGTAAAATAAGCCCCAAAAATCCCCAGCTTTGATATTTACCAAGAGTCGTGAAAACTGCTTTGGTTACCATGCATGCCAGACTATGCTGAGCAGTACTGGCACCAGCATGGCCCATGACTGAGTGCAGGACTGGAGCCAGGGAAAACTATGTTGCCAAGATATTTGCAGAGAAATGAGAAAAACTAACTAGTGCTTCCCTGAGCCTGGAAGTACCACTTGGTTCCCCATGCCTTTGTACACTTTTTGCTTATTTGTGATCACTGGTTGCTGGGGACTGAAGCATGGGCGTGAGACAGTGGGACACAGGTACAAGCCCTGGGCCTGCATGGAGGCACCACGCTCCTGCTGGGCTCTGGAAACTGCCCTGAGGGCAAAGCAGGCTGGGTTACCTAGCTCTGATTAAGGGCATGATTCTCCACACACCGTGCAGTTGGTGGGGTGGCCAGGGTCATCTCCCATCTGAGTGATGGAGACAGGCAGGGCAGGTGCTGTCGGAGGTATAGCTGGACCCACTGGCAGTGGACTTGCTGTCAGCATCTCTGCCACCAACACTTTCCATCTGAGGAAAAGATCCTTCCCTACAGCCAGGAGGTCTCCCTGGCTCTCGCTGGGCAGGACCACCGGGAAGGCCTGGCACCTCGGACAGCATGGCTGGGATTTGCCTTTTCTCTGCATCTGGTACTCAAGAAGTTATTCCCAATTAGCTGAAGTGATGGGCTGGTGTGATGAAAAACCCTCCTCCAGATGCCCTGCTGCTGCGTTAAAATGGGTTTACTTTGGTTTGGTGTTTTGAAGTGGAGTGACCAACTCAAGTGGACTCCAGACCAGGGATGCATTTAGCAGAGTGGGCAGTGGGTATGATGGCCTGTGGTGATAAGCTCTTTGTGAGCAAAGCCTGCTCAGAGGGGAGGGAGTGAGCTGTCTTGTATCAGGACTGCTCTAATTCTGATTAAGACCGTCTGCCAAGGGGTTTACTGAACTTCAATCTCTTCCAAATTTAATACAGCTTAGCTGTTCTGAATGTTTCTGCGTGACTGACTCTTGGTTCTCCAGCCCTGTATCCTGCTGTCTGTGCAGGGTGCCATGGGTTTTGGTGAAAGGTTAGCCCCTGTGGAGGAGGAAAAACTCCTGTCATTCAAGGCAGGATGTGGGTAGGACTGATAGTTCCACATCCCTGTCCCGCCCAAGGGACTCTGCTGGACAAAAAGGCCCCATTCCAACCCTGGCTCCCAGAATTGCAAACCTAGAGCTCCTAAGAAATACCAGCAAGAAGCTACTTCCAGAAGCTTGCACAGGTTTCAGCAAAAGCAGAGGTTGGGACTGTTTGACAACGAGGTTTCACTGCTGCCTGTCACGTCTCAGATAAAGCTTCAGGAACAGGATTGTTTGCCAGTAACCACCACCTTGTGCTGATGTTATCTAGTTTCTGCAGAATGAATTTGCTGAGTTGTCATCTGTGGCACTGTCAGGGGAAGTCCTGACTCCTGACACTGCAGTTCCTGCCTCTGCTTTGCCATAGCTCCAATTCCAGCAGCATTATCTGGGCTGGTTGGATTTGCTGGACAACTGCTTGTCCTGAAATTGCATGGAGTTGTCAGGAGGAAGTGGGCATCAAGGCTGTGCTGCAAGCCTGTAGGCTCCCAAATCCAGTCAAGTCACTAGGCAGGCTAACAAATAGTTTCTGATTGAGGATAAAATGGCTACTGACAGCTCATTGCAAGGTGATGCTGAACACCTGGTGACCAGTTAGCAAGAGGGGGTTTGTGCTAGAGCTACGTGTGGGTATCTGCAAGTGCCTCTCAGTACCCGGGCTACTGGCTTCTGTGACAGAGGCAAGCTCTCTGGGTGCCAGACAGAGGCACTGCTGCATTGCGGAGACATTTGCTGAGTGAGGCATCCCTTTTCTTCTGTGCAGACTTTCCCTACAAGCAAAGTGACCTGATTCACTCACCAGCTTCAGCCAGCAGATAATAGATGAGTAGCTGATAGGTGCTGGTGCATGCTGGCACTGCTGTGTGACCAGGCAGGATGATGGCACCCCATGCTGCCAGTATAACAGACTGGCAGAACCAAACTCACTGTTTGAACTTTGGTTCAAACAAAATCCCTTGGCTGCAGGCGCAAGGTGTTCTCTGTGTCTGTGCTGCAGAAGCAGACATCTGTTCTGCTGCCTATTGGACACCTCAGGTCACTCGATCACGTGCACAAGTTTTAAGAGCAATGCAAACTGCCAGTGTACCCTACCTGGCCACTTGCACGTGAGATGGAACCTCATTCAGGCAGGACTTTGGGGCACATTTCTACATCTGATAGCAACCATCCGCTGCAGCCACAAAGTCTGGCATTGCTCAGCAGCTGGATTCGTATGCTGGGGTAGCAGCACCTCAGCATTTCTCCCAGCCATGCTCTGGAGCATGCCTAAGTGCCAGCTGGCACATAGGTGGTTTAGATGAGAGTGCCAATGGGTACAAGGCTGTGCTCCAAATTCAGGATAGAACTACCTGATGGGTCGCTCTCACTGTGCAGCAGCAGGGAAAGGAGGAAGGCTGCACGACGAATGGGATGAAAATCCATCCTTTATAACTGTAATGCCACGGTACAAGGGAGGAAGCTTCCCTGGCCTGCTGTGGTTGCTTTTGTCTGCCCCACTGTGGCAGACAGTTGGGAGACATCCAAAGATAGGTGCTGACCTGAATTAGGGCTGCAGGAAAATTTCCCCATGTGGGGACTAAAAGTCTCACTAGTTTAGAGTGGAAACTAGTGAAATGCCATGTGATAGAGATGTGCAGAGCAATGCCTGGCTCAGAGATAAGTCTGTTCCTTTGCTCACCCCCTCACAAGATGTTCAAAGAAATGGAAAGACAACTCATTTCAGACTGGTAAACTGACATACTTCTCACAGAGCCAGCAAAGTGGTTTGTGCAGGTGGACAAGATGCCCTTTTGGCCAACAATTTCAGAGGGCTCACAAGGAACCAGGTATTAACATGAAAAACAAGGATACCCAAAACTGAAGTTAAAAAGTTTGGCTTAAATAAGACAGAAGATGGCATGATTCTTGGACATCAAGTTTGGAGTTTGGTAAAGAATGGCGGGAAGGAGTTTCCATCTTTTTTCTGTCCCCTCTTTGAAGCCGATGTTGGCAGTATTATTTATGTCAGGAGGACTGACTCTTCAAGTCAGGGCCTTGCAGCAGCACCACTGCCATGGCTTAGAGTACAGCACTTCTCCCTCATCCCACCTCCAAAGCACTGTCAGGGATGAGGTGCAGGTCACCTGTGTCTGGGCACTGGTGTTAGCAGCCGCTGCCAAAGCTGTGGGCAAAGTAGCCATGCCCCGGGAGGCTGGTTATGGAGCTTGTCTCTCGTGCCAGGGTACTGAAGTGTGAGGATGGAAAGCACAGGATTGATGGTCATGTGAAACTATCCATCTCCCTCCGTCCCTCCCTCTGCTGCTCTAAGTCCCCTGAGGAAACTTGTGGGACTTTGTAAGCCCTCTGAAACAGCCAGCAGTAAATGGGTCCTCTCTTGTGTTTGGGTGTTGGACCATGAGCCTCCCTCCCTCCTCGTGTTTCTCTCAAAAAGGCATTGAAGAGCCCTGAGTTGGGCAGGGGCTCCAGGGGATGGACCAGGTGTGGGACAGGGGCTCAGCCCTGCTGCTGCCTCTCCTGGCAGCCTGCTGTGGGATGGCTTGTCTCCCAGAGAGCTGGCAGCATGAGAGAGCCGTGGGTGCGCCAGTGTGCACCAATGCAGAGCATCCGGGCTGATGGGGCTTGGACACATATTTGTGTTTTGATAACTCTGCCAGTGTGGTACTGCCAATCAGCACTACTTGCACATTGTACCTTCTGCACAGCTTGTCTACTCCATGCTCCCCCGTGCTGCCTCTGACATGCTGTGCTCCAGGACTGCTTGTACAAGCCTCACACATGCCCGGGCACAAGCTCACTGCATGTGTACCCATCAGCACAGCTACTTGTGCTGAATACCTCCTCCAGCTACACTGCGTGAGCTGAAGTATTTCGGAAGCTCATTCCCACCAAATGGGGTGGGCAGAAGGGAGAACTAGTGTATACATCCATGTAATCCAAAATTGAAGCAGATCCCATTGGGGTGGGAACACAGTACTGGTGTGAGTGTTGTTCACAGCCATCTTCTGCTGAGGTGGGTGTCTTGGAGTCTAGCTGTAAGAACATGCCCTAAATAAGCTGTACTCAATCCTTGGGAGTCTTGGACATGTTTTATGGTGATGGGTGGTGTTGAAGAACATTTTCCTCTGAATAGCATCATGGAGCAGCAACGTAATACGCTCAAGAATCATGTATTAATTTAAGAGACGAGTAACACATTCACCGTCCCCGAGTAACACATTCACCGTCCGCCCCCATGCCATGCATCATGGGTGCAACCAATACCCAGTAAACATCAAATCCTCCATCAGGCTGTGGTCATCCCCTGGGAGCACAATTTTTGCTGCTTGGTCACTTCAGTTGGATTCACTACAGCACTAGCAAAGGCCCAGGGTTGGGTCCTGCTGCCACTGTGGCAGGGCTGGACAGCCACATGCGCCTCTCCTGCTCTTGTGGTAGCCTGGAAATGCACATGCTGGACAGCATGAAGGATGCTGGGGCTATAGCCACTTACCAACACCAGTAAGTCTACCCCTGGGTGGATCAGCACTTCTGGTTAAACGGGTCACTGCCCTTCCTCTTTGGGCCTTCCCCGTCATCACCGAACGAGACTGCCACCAAGATGAGTCAAACTGTCAGACAACATCTGCACCCTCCGCACGCCCCGTCCATGCGCTTGGATAGTTCAACTGCTGGGCTCAGCCCAGGCAGCGGAAGCAAAGGAACCCTGGTTGACTGGGGGGCGTCTGGCAGCTGAGCCTTTTCAGTGTCCCAAGTGTGGCTCGGTGATCTGGTCCATTTCTGACAAGATCCCAGAAGCTAGACAGGGCCTGTGGAGGCAGTGAGAGAAAGTTTTGCCTTAAATAGATGTACTCTATTTGGGAGTTTGGGATCTGCTAACCTGGAGACTCCTGTAAGTGCACATCTGAGTACTTGCTCATGAGCTGCAAAGTCCTTGCCAGGAGAAGATTAGAGGTTGCTCAACTAATTACCCAACCAGTTTATTTGTATAGGACAGGAGAATGTGGTTCACCTCTTCAAAATAGCCTCGGGTGAACTCTAGTAAGTCTGTGTCTTGACATAGAAACTCCAGTACATGCTGGAAGTCTGACCCTGACAACCTCTTGCCAATCCTTCAGCTGAGAGCTCTAGCCAGGCTTGCTTTCCCCCTCCAGTGAGGTCAGATGTACCCCAGCTACCTGGAGCTTGTTGTCCATATCTGGAAAGCTAACATATTTGGCATTTCCTTTCTATAGCTTCCTTCTTTTAAAATATGAACCAAAGAAAGCATTACTAATGACATTCAACCCCCTCCCCCCCTTAAAACTGGCAAAGCCAAGTACCACAGAGCTAGAAATTGCCAGAAATGATTTGCCTGGGCAACCTAACTTCAGCTGTCTTGTGTATATGATTACTTCCTGCATTTTGCCCTGGATTGCCACCTCTTCAGCACCCAGACTAGACCTTGGCTGGAGAGAGCAAAAAGCTGGTCAGCTAGGCTGCATCCTTTCTTAGCAGGTCTGGGAAACTCCTATGCAATTGGTGAAGCAAGGGATTGCAGAAAGAAAGGAGGGTCTCCTGGTAGACAGTTGATGCCTCCCTGGAGAGCTGGGTCTGTGTCTACCCCTGCCTCGAAGTTACTCTGTAAGTTGGTAAGCCACATAAGCAAGAGCTTTCACAGGAGCAACCATGTCTTCCTCATTTGCCAGAGCTGCTTTACAGAAGTGCTAAAAGTTTGCAGCTGCAGTCACAGACATGAGGATCTGGGGTTTGATTAAATTAAGTGTTATATAGGGCCAAAACCACTGAAAAATTTAGATCCTGGTTGTTTCAAAACATGTTCAAAACAAAATGAAGTACTTACAACCTGAATCTCTCTTTGTCTCTTCTTTTGCACCTGTTAAATAGGGATAACTCCACCCCCAACCCTGAACCTGAAAAGGTGGCTGAGAAGATAGATTAATTAATAACCCTGAAGAACTCACTCAGCACTGAAGCAATGAGCACTAGAAAGAATCCATGAAGAAATGGAAAAGCAGGATGTTGGAGCAGTCTCTGACTGCAGGACAGCAACGAAGGTAACACAGCCTTCCCAGGGAAGAAACCTTAGCGGGTCATGAAGTTACAGAGCACAGCATGTTGCTTGGCATGAGGCTGTAATTACAGTGTGTTTAAGGGAGTTAATTCTGGGATTTCCATACTTTTGAGTGCTTAATTTATAGTACTTGTAATTTATCAGACATTCAGATTGTAAAGTGCCTGTTTCCTGTACATTGGCAGATTGCATCCAGTAAGGACTAAAAGTGTTGGTGTGATGGGTGTTTGCTCTCTGTTGGGTGGGATGAATTTGCTGGGACTGTGCTTGAGCTCTCCTGACATGACCTCCCTCTCACACTCATTCAGCTCAGCCAGGATGAAATAGCTCTGGTGACTGAGACTGGGGAAGCTGCCCACATCACAGACAGGACCAATACATGCTGACAGAGCAGGACATGGCAGAAGTATCTGGTAGAGAACAGGGACTTTGTTCAACGCAGACATTTGCTTGACATCTCTTATCAGCACTGATTTCTACACAAAGGTCTTCAAACTCATGTGGGGAATGATAAGGAAATTGCTGCGATTGTCCAAATATTGTAAGAAATTATTTGCATAAAATGCTACATGCGAAGCAGAAACAACCTCAGTGGTTTATAGGAGGCTGAAGTTGGTAGCTGCTCTAGCCTTGATTTTTAAATAGCACTATGCACTGAATGATTGTGCAAACAAGATGAGTGAGATGCAGTTTTGAATGTTACTGTCATAAGCCTGTAGCAAGTGAGAGGGCTTGAAAGGAAACTCCTGCACCCACCCATGCTGAGGAAGCTAGTTACACAGGACTTTGGAGGCAAAGGTGCTGGCTGCAGCTAAGGCTGAGAAATGGCCCACGTGCTCTCTGGGCTCTGAAGAGCCCTTTTTTTTTTTTCAATTTCATTTTTTCCTTATTTAAACCCTGGAAACATAACATCCTACAGAGACAGGATTCAACCTCTATCCTTTCCAATAGAGGTTTTTTCCCAGCCACTTCATATGGAAGGCTTGAATAACTTTCCTGAACTGCCCATCCCAAGGTCTTCCTATGCTCATCTTGCTTTGAACCTCAGATCTGCACCTTTCCTGCTGCAGTTGGAGCCTGTTGCTTCTTACCCTGCTCTGGCTGCACAGAAACCAATTGACCACCCTTTCCATTACAACATATGAAAGACCGCTCCTTCCTCCCCACCCACTTCCCACCCCCAAGACTTCTCTTTTCTAGGCTAAATGGACCCAACTTCTTCACTCCTTTCTCTTAGTGCAATATTTCTATGTATTTATCTTTTGTATTGTTCTCTTCTGGACTATTCCAACTCTGGACCTGGGACTCTTAATGGGTACTGGCCCTGCACAGGCAGTACAGGGCAGTGATCTCCTCTGCCTTGTCCCAGCACCCTAGACCTGTACCCAGCTCCTTTGCGACACCTCTGTGCTGCTGGCAAAGCTTTGGCTTTCAATGCTCTGCAGCCCCTGGATTTTTCCCTGCTATTCTGCTGCCCTGGTCGGTTATTCCCCAGATCTTCTATCTACATCTTGCTTTGCTTTATATTTGCATTTGTTCTTGCTGAACTGCATCTTGCTGCTTTCAAACTATTTCTTCAGCAGTTGAGATCACATTAGGCCCAACCTCCAGAGTCCCTGCAGCCACTCTGTCCCAGAAGAACAGGATTCCCTTAAGCGTGCTGTTACTCAGAAGGGACAAATGCAGGACTGGATGGCCCCATACTTCCGTTAAAACTCTCTGGAACTAGCCCTTCTCCATCAAGCTGCTGGTCCAGCAGTAACCTAACACTTGCAAGTTCAATCAATGCCACTAACAGTGATTTCACTGCTACTGTGATCAAGATCAAGAAACCTAAATGATTCCAGAGAGAAACTCAGGGGATGTTATTCACTATAAATTTAGTCACCTATGTCAAGCACCAAGATTAGGAGAGTGCCTCCTGAGGCTCCCCCTCATAGCAGGGGAGAGCCTGGGGAGGGGCAGCAGGAAACCAGCTCCCCAGCCTGCAGCAGGTGCCAAGGGCAGCTCCCACAGAGCTGTGAGCAGGTGCTGGTGGAGCCATGCTGGTCGTTTCTGTTGCTCTGGGTTGGGTGATTGCATCTCTGACCAGAGGAATGGCACGGGCCACTGCCTGTGGTGACAACATGGGTCCTGCCCAGCCCAGAGGAGCACTGTGAAGGCTCTGCCATCTTCCCATCAGGAGATACTGTCTCACAGCAAACTTATTCACTCATAAGTGACAGGAATTCATTAGCACTGTAGCCAGCTTGAGGGCAAGGAGTGTGTTTGGGCAAGGCAGAAAAAGGGATGTTCTCTTAGTCCCACTCAGCAAGACCAAGTGTCCAAGCCTTCTCCCCTGCTGTCGCTCTCTCCTGAGGTGTCTCCATCAGTTGTTAATAAAAGCCCAGCTCTGGGCAAACCAAGGTGCAGCTCAAAACTTTCCTCCTGTGGATCAAAGAATAGCCTTTGCCATAGACACGTTCTGGACACTTTTGCACAGACTGTCCAGCTCCTGCCAGGACACCCAGCTTCCCTGGACCACCTCCTGCCAACACACCCACCACCTTCCCGATTGCCTCCCTTCAGATACTGGCCTTGCTAGATATAAAAGGAAGGAATTCAGTTTATTTGCCCAATAATGGAACAAGGCTATTTTTCTCTGAGGAAGAAGCTCCCTCCATCCTGCCCTGAGTAACAGCAGCATGCAGAGCAGGATGGGCTAGGCAGTCTCTGAGACCCACTCACCAGCAGAGGAGTGTGGTTTCCTCAGGAGAGTGGGAATCCAGCACTGTGCTTCCTGGAAAGGAAGTGCCGCTCAGGTTTGCAGAGTTCAGAGGAAGTGTAGCGATGGAGCAAGTGAATGGATCCTTCAACAGTTGTGCTGCTATCTGGTGCCTTGGGAAACCTGAACTCAATGCCCCTCATCTCACCAATGCCTTTGGCTACTCCATGCCTGGAGCCAGCCACACCGGAGGAGCCCTGCCTACTACAGGGGGGCTCTACTGCCAGGAGATCAGGTCCCTCAGGGTGGTTCACGCCAAGCAAGCAAACCCTTGCAGCCATGTTAGAAAGTATGGTGGATCCTAACATTTCTCTACAGCACACCAGGAGAAAAAATACACTCCAGGCTGTGAAATGTTCGGATAGTAGAGCCAAGGGTAGGGCACCAGTGCCACAGGATCTTTCTAAAGAGGGAAATGGGTCCAGTTTTGCTACTGGAGCTAAGCCAGACAATTTCACCAAGCTGCTCAGCCTGCAGCCAGCCCCATGTGGTCCTTTTTCAGCCCCACATTTGCCCATGTGTTGGCTCTATGAGTAGTGGCAAGGATGGGAAGAAATGCCAGCAATGCCCATGCAAGTCCGCACTGTGTTCCAAGCACATGCACTTTCCGTGCTGCAATATGTCTGCAAACCCAAAGCTGCCAATACTCTTGCTGTAGTGACCACTGCATCTCAAGTGCCCTTGCTGATGCCCTGCGGCTGAGACTTGCTAGCTGCTCCTTCTTTAGGCAGGAGAAACTCAAACAGAATACCAATATGCAACAAAAACCAGTAAGGAGGAACTGTGACTTGCTGCTTTCCACAGGAGAGGGTTACTGTGGATGGGTTCATGCCTGTTTCTATATCTGCTCCTTACAGCGCATGCAAGAACATAGGCACTCCAAAGATACGTGCTCCTGTCTGAGAGTAGAGAGTCTGTGTTGGTGTGTGCTCCTGGTTCATCCCGGTGGATCTGATAACATGAGCAGATGAGAAAATAAATGGTCCCTGCTTTGGCACTCCCTTCTCCCGCATTGTCACCTCCAGAGCCACTAGCACTGAAGCACTGCTGTCCCAAGGGCTGCTTGCATGTCTTCAGTCTTCCGAGGTTCATGCTAAGGATGGAAGTAGTCCCACAGAGCACAGCCCAGGGGACAAACAAGGGGATGCAAAGCAGCTTCTCCTTGCTGCTGTCTGCATGGGCTGATCCATAGATCCTTACATTTACGGCACTTTAATTTGTCTGCCAGGGTTAATATTCCCCTTATGGGCCAGTGGTGACATACTGATGAATGTTCTAAAGTGCTAAATATCTTTACTTTATAGAAAATACTAGTCCTACCAAATCCAGTCCAAATATTCTATGATCCTGAGCCACCTTCTTAGATAGGACTGGTGCTTCATCGTACCCATGCAAGCCATCTGTACAAACAGCATTTACGTGGCACCTGCTGAGGGTACCCGTCCCCTCCTCAGGACCCACGTCAATGGTGTCAGGGATGGCAGGAGGCGGTGGGTTGTGGGGAGATGTGTGGCTACCTGGGAATTTCCCCAGCTGGCTTGGGGTGACCGAGGCTGCCTGGGCCTGGACTGACCCCCTGCCTGCATGGGGCTGGCATGGCACGCAGTGCCCCTGGAATTTCTGGGGCTCCCAGCAGCACCTCCTCCGCACTGCCCTCCTTTGAGGGTCCAAGTTTCACAGCCAGAGCTGGGGCTTTTCTTCCTTTCCATCTCTGCTGTTTGTCTCAGAGAAAACCCATCTTGTTGTTTTTCAACTGCCTGAAGGTGTTTTTCGGGGGTTTTTCAGGCTATTTTGAAGCTCATTTTTCCCAGATGTGCTTTTTTTTCTTCTTCTTTTTTATTAATTTTTTTTCTTCTGTAACTTTTCTTCTTTGCCTTAAAGTTTCCGGCCACGTGACTTTCAGCTTACATCCCCGAGGTTCTGAGAAACCACAGGAGGTTGAGACCTAAAGGGAAGGTGCAGAGCCTCCGAGAGGAGAGGCAGCGAAAGTGTTGGAGTGTTGGGCAGGAGGACAGTGTGCTTCTGGGACGGGTGAGAGCAGGGAAGCCAAGGACTATCTCAGAGGTGACAGAGGAGGGTGGGAAGAGGCAGAGAAGCAAGACAGAAGGCAGGCACACCAAGAGGACAAAGGAAGCTGAAGAGACCCTGGGAGCCACAGCCAGGAGCCATGCCCCACAGCTCCGACAGCAGTGATTCCAGCAGCTTCAGCCAGTCTCCCCCTCCCAGCAAGCAGGTAAAGCAGGGACCTTCCCCAGCTCTCCCCAGATGGAGAGTCCTTTGGGGTGGGCCATGGATGGGTGGGAGGTAGGGTGGCACCCACTGTTGGTGTTTTCACAGCACAATATGGCAGAGCTTTCTAAGAACAGCTGTGGGGAGAGGGATCCAGAGCTCAGCCGAGGGCCCTGGCAGGAGCCCTAGCCACTGAGGTGGGTAAAGGAGGAGAGAGAAGACCTGGTTACCTGTGGCTATGCCAGAGCAACTGAGGGGCCAGGACCCCAGGCATGGTGGATCCTGCAACACATGCCAGGCAGGCAGGAAGCTTCATCATGAGAGTTGGTGCTCTGGCAAGGAGCCTGTGCAGGCACCTCCTGTCCATGAACTGGGGCAGCTCAGGGCCCTGACACTTTGGGTCTGCTTTCTCTTCTGTTCAGCCTCAGAGATTTTTCATCTCAGTAATGCTTGACAGAGGGATTTTGGTTTGTTGGGTGGTATACTTTAATGCAGGTCTTTTGCTGGCAGATACTGACACAAATCCAAGATGTTCCCACTGCCTTTTCTGACTAAGCTTTATTATATCTGTCATTTGCCATTTCTCTAAGGCTGGCAACAATGGCAAGTACCTGAGACTTTGCTCAGAAATCTTGGGGATGATCAGGGCAGATGACTTTTGGTTTGCAACCAAGGATGAGGAGGCATCCTTGTAGAGAAAGGGATAAAGCACAGGGTTTGCCAAAGGATAGGGACTGGACTTCATGAAGAACCTGCAAGATGCTGTATCTGAGATATTTTCAGGGTCTTGAAAGCAAGGACAAAACGGTTAGGTTCAAAGAAAAAAAAATCTTGGGCGGGGGGAGGGGGGAGAGGATGTGGACAGATTGATGGGCTGGGAAGATAACTTTTGTGGCTGACTTTTGTAGTCTTGTGGAGAAGTGGTGGTGTGAATGTTAAAGAGTCCACAAGAGGGGCAGTGCAATATGAAAATAGAAGATGAAAGAGACTGTTTGACAGTTTCAACTGTCAGAAGGCGGCAGAAAGACCAGATCTCAGCAGAGAATGGCTGGTCTGTGAAGCTCATGACCTGGAGCCTGGAGATCTGTTCTTCCCTGCCAAAGGAAGTGTTGCAGTCAGCATTGCAGGCACTGCTACCAAGGGAATCCAGGAAAGAGCAAGCACAGAGATCAGAGAGCTGAAGCAAATGAGATCTGAGTTAAAAACAAAAGCTCAGAGTCTGTCTAGTCAAACAAAGCAAGGACCACATTGCATTGATTGGTAGGGTCCACAAGAAATAAAGCCTGAGGGAGAAGGGTGATGGAGAGAGGAGGGACCTACAGGGGTGAAAGGAGGAAAACACAGATTGTATCTTTGGAAAAAACAGTTTATCCAAGGATTTGAAATGTCCACATTGCCATTACCCTGCAGACAGACAGGGAGGGGAAAGGTTTTCTGTACGAGAATTCAAATTGTCTCTCTTCCAGAAGGAGGTCCTTACTCTGGTCCATCAATCCATATCCCAGGCCTGGGTGTTGGTGAAGGGAGAGTAGTCATTTCCCAGCAGTACTGGGATGCCTAAGGGTATCAGATGTGCCCCTCCTGGACAACGAGGGTGCCAAAACCATCACGTCCCTGGGCTATGGCTTTATCCTGGCATGGAGGGTGTGTATCCCATGTCCTGTGCTTCAATCATGTTATCTGCTGTGTCCCCTTCCCACTTACTGCTCTGCAGGACAAGGGCGAGGGAGGGAATGCCCCAGTTATTTCTATGGCTTGTTTCCCTAGGACTCTTCTGATGACGTGAGAAAAGTCCAAAGGAGGGAGAAGAATCGTATTGCTGCCCAGAAGAGCCGCCTGAGGCAGACTCAGAAAGCAGACACACTGCACTTGGTGAGCACTCCCACTCTTATTTGTCCTCAGTACTGAGGGCTCACATAGGACACAATGTGCTTTTCCCCTGGGACTTGGTGTGGAGATGCTCAGTGGAAGCAGGACAGGAGAATTGAGGCCAGGGTAGGATGTAGGAGTTAGCACTCACAGCAAGAGCACACAGCCCAGGATGACTGCCACTGAAGCATTTAGTTTTGCACCTAGTTTTGAATCCATCTTTATATCTCAGTCTTTCATTACTGATTTCCTTTTCCAGTCTCTTCTGACTGAGTCACTCAGAAGCTCTTTGAAAGCACAGTCTCACCCGGGCTGAATTTCCCTGGGTTTGTGATTCATGCCATCATTTATGCAGAGCTGTAACAGCATACAGGGATGCTTTTCTGTGGCACTGTTGGCACTCTTGAAGCTCTTCTTGGTGTGAAGAATTAGATGTCTGCTTTTCAGAAGGGATGGCCACTTCTGGCTGTGTGTGTTTGGGCAGGAGTATATGGTCAGTGTCAGAGCACAGGGGCTGAGATCCTTTGAATTTTGCACGGTGATAAGTGCAGTCCCATATGTTTTGGGCTACTGGCGGGCAGGATGAAGAACACACAACCTGCAGTGGACAGAGACCATCTTTATCCCTGCACTGGCTTGGCTGTCATTTGAAAAGCAGTAGTTGAGCTCATGTTCAAAAAACCATCCTTTGACTTAGCGATCTTCATATACCCCCATATCCCAATTTTTTGGGAATAATTCTTGAGAATTCAGTCCTGAACCTTCCTCCTGACATAGTGGCCTCATCACATGGTTGGAGTTGGGTTTAAGGCAGAGATTTCACTCTTTTCTCAGTAAGTGATGATCGTTCTAGAGCTGACATGGCTCTAGGCTGGTTGCATAATATCTGCCAGCAGCAGTGGCTCTGGGTGACTGTGCCTGAGAGGGGTAAAGAAATACCCTTTCCTTGGGGTCAGTGCTCTCTCCAAGGTAATCCTAGAGGTAGATATGGGCTCTGTTCCTTCCCCAGGAAAATCCCACCTAGCTGTGCACTGAGAATTGGCCTACTTTTCTTAGAGCAGATAGCAAATCATATGAGATTACTACTGCTCAGCTGGCATTGATAGCACACAGTCCTTGCCTTCCCATGGGGATGGGAGCAGCAGAGCTAAGTCCTGGATCCTGACAGACAGATGTAAAAATGCAGAGAAGCAAGCAGAGGATGGATGGTGAGTTTCTGTTAGATTTTTTTCCATTTCCTGGTGGCTAGTGAACGCCTGCTGCTCCTGGGTTTATTCCCTGAGTGCTCTTTGCCTTTGGTTGATTCTGAATCAGGGACTTTGGTTCCTTGAAGTGGTTCTGCCCAGAAGAGCATGGCTCAGCTTAAGCTATGGTGGTATGAAAGGAGCCAGCAGCTCCATCTGCCCCAGGGTTTTGTAGTTTGTGTTTTGAGAGGAATGAGTCATGGGGAGGCTGGAGCTCCCAGCCCCTGGGTGATTCCCATCAGTTCCTGAGTTCCATAGCAGTCATGATTTCCAAAGAATTTGGTCATGTCCTTGAGATGCTGTGTGACTCCTGCAGTGACAGCAGCTGTAACTGGTAGGTGTGTTTCACCTGTGCAGGGAGAGCAGGTGCCATCAGAAGTCAGCATGGCAGCGGAGGGGTGAGCAGGGGGATGACATGTTCACTTTGCCAAGGTGGTGGTGCAGCTTTCCAGGGCCTCAAAGTGCTGAGTCCTGCTTTAGCTGTCTCGGCTGAGATTGCAAAGCCTGCTGCTGCATCCTCCCTCCCTCCTCTGGTCCTGCCCAGGCTGCTGGCTCCATGGTCAGTTGGTGCCTGCGATGCTCCAACCTGGAGCTGGCTGAACTTTACAAGGTGAGGTAGCAAAGGCTTCGATGCTCTCAGTGTCGTTTAGACGAGGCTGAGCATCTTTATTAACCCCTTTGTTGTTATTCTCATTAATAACAGTATTGATTCAGTTCTTCTGAGGCCTCAGTTTCTCTTTTCTTCTGACTCAAGTGTCTTCCCCTCCTCCCCTCCGTGCCACTGCTTTCCCCGGCTGCTAGCAGGAAGCAGTGAGTCTCTTCTTTCCAGGGCAATGACAGGTTTCCTGTGACAGGTGGTTTTCTGGTTAAAGACGGCGGTTATTCAGCTCGCTCTCCCCCGGGGGCTGGGCTGCCCGGGAAGCACCCGGAGATGTGCGTGTGCATGAGAGGGAGCGAGAAAGCCTGGGCGGGAGCAAGCCACAGTCACTTCTCGTAAGCCGGCACTGGGGAGCGTGTCTGGGGCCGCCAGCATCGCACTTGCACCCGGTCTGGCCAGCTGGGGGAGGAGGGTTTGCCCAGGCAGGGCTCTGTGACGAATTTACCAGAAATATGTCATTCTGGAAATTCTGTGGGGCAGAGAGGCGCAGGACCACAACCCCCCTGTCCCTAGCTCATCGGCTCCCACACTGAGGAAGTCCCTGTGGTTTTCTGTCCTCAGGAGAGTGAAGACTTGGAAAGGCAGAACGCTGCCCTGCGCCGGGAGATCAAGCAGCTGACAGAGGAGATGAAGCACTTCACCTCGATGCTGAGTTCCCATGAACCACTCTGCTCCATCCTGACATCCCCTCCACCGCCTCCAGAAGTGCTTTACGCCACACACTCCTTTCACCAGCCCCACATTAGCTCCCCACGCTTCCAGCACTGAGCTGGAAGTAGGATGACAGCCTGCCAGCTCCACTGATGGCAAGAAGTAACTTCGTGGGGCTCACTTTTCCATCCAAGGGAAGGAATTGGACAAGTGGACATTCCTTCTTAAAGTGTGTACTCTGAGTGACTTGCCTAAGACTTACTTCCTGTGCAGAAATGGCGGAGCCACCACAAAGCATCTTGGGACAGTTTCCAGCTTGGATCCTGAGAAGAGGAGGCAGTCACAAAAGGGCACCAACTCCCTTCTGTGGTGCTTGTTTGGGCACACTCACAAGAGCGTGCAGCACCGACAGCCTCCATAAGAGTGGCTGGATGTGACATGCAACAGCCGGAGCTACAGGAAGAGGAATGGGAGCAGGGGTGGAGGAGGTTGGGGGCCACAGAGTATCAGGGAAAAACTGGTTTATTTTTGTAAAATAAAGATTGAAAATTCTTAACTCTTTGTTTCCAAAATAAGGTCTGAGTGAATCCTGGCATGATACAGTGAAGACACAAGTGGAAGGACAGGGAGAGCTAGGAGTCCAAGAAACAGCCCTGCATATGCAGAGGTCTAATCCAGGGCCAGCAACTGCAGCCTCACATTTAGAATGGGGGCCCATGTGCATAGGCTAGGCAGGCTGAGGAGCAATGGTTTGTGAAGTGATAGGGTCCCTGGGGAGGATGGGTCCCTCCTTGCTGCAGGGCTGGACTTGGCTAATGAATCTGATGTGGCATGTAACATCACAGGTCTCTTCCCTGCTGACCCTCTTGGCTCCCTGCTACTGATGGCTATACCTCCACATGTTCCCCTTGCATGTGTGGAGGTGCACTGCCATATCATGGTAGCTCACATGCGGCTCTTGGTGGGCTGGTGGAGCCTTCAGGCATGGAGGGAAGTGGTGATGCTGTGCTGGAGTGCACAGGAGAAGCAGGACCTAGCAGGACTCTTGCTTCAAGGCACCCTGCTAAGGTATGTAGCTGTAGCCTATGCTGTTTCCCCTTGCCCACCAGTCACAGCTCTACAAAAGACTACTGCACTACCTCATGCATTGAAACAGATGAAACCTGAAAGGTCAGAGAAGATTAGGTTGGTACTGCTGGGTGTGATCTACTGGAAACACAAACTGGTCCATACAGATGGTCTCTACACCTTATATCCCACCAACCAGCAGTCACCTACCACCCCCCCTCTATACACAAAGCTGAAGCCCACCTGTCGGTGCAGGTCCTGTTGCTAATGGTGGCTCAGGACTGCTGCCATCTTAAAGGAACATCAGCTGCAATTTTTTCAGCACAAGCAGTGCTGTTGGCACAGGCTTTTAAATGAGAGAAATAGATTCAATTCGTAGATATCCTTCTTTCAGGCGCAGGGAAGCAGCATATTTCATGGGGTTTGGCCCATCATCGTAGCCCACAAGAGAGGTTGGATAAGTCTGTAATGTGCTGTGCTGCACACATTTTCTCTCTGGTTTGCACTAGCAGGAGGATAACCAAATACTGCCATGCCTCAGCAAGCTGCCCTCAGGAGATGCACAGGTAGCACTGTGATTTCTCATTCCATGATCTATTCAGGTGCTTCTGCCTCCAGTTTCTGGCCCAGCATGGGAAGCACTGTAGTCAGAGACACTTAGTGTCAGCACGTGGGCATGGGTGTGGGCATCACCACCCTACAAAAGCAGTGCTGAGGCAATGGGCAATTGCACTGGCCCTCCCTGTCTGTGCAGGTCTGCCCCTTGCCCCAAGGGGGATGTGCACACATAGGGGAAGGATGGTGGTTGTTCCAGCCAGGCAGCTGGGTTTCTGCATACAGGACATGCAGAATACATCTACAAGAACAATTTCATTGTGTCTTACACCAGCCCTCTGTGCTGGATCTCACACCAATAGGCTTCACTCCATCCACTGATTCAACAAATAGAGCTGCCGATCCTTGCACAGGCCACGCTTTGAGTCACCCAGGCTACAAAGGCTCTTCCCAAAGTGCTTTTCTCTGGGATTTGTCCTTTCAAGCCTGAGAGAGACAACTGTCCTCCAGCTCTAGAGGACTTTGTCTTTACAGGCTCTGCTTCTGCTCCTTCAGCTTCTGGTAGATTTTCTCCTGGATTCTTCACTTGGTGTTCCTCAGGGCTCTGATGGTTCCATGTTTTCTGGGTTACACTCACAGAAAAAAGCTTTGGCTACCTTGCTTGGGGTTTGCTGTGCAGGGAACTGCAGGCTCACGCTCCTCACGGAAGGATGCAACAGAGCCCTAGCACAGCTTGCACTGAAAACATAGTGTCACCTAGAACAAGAGATCTCCATCCTTGCTGTGCCCGTTGTGTTTTCTCATGCCTATAAAATGCTAAGCTTGGTTTTAACTGCAGGTGGAGAAGGTCCTACACTGATGTGTATGTCAACTATGCCCACGCAGACATGAAGCCAATATTTTTGCTGCAGAGCTGTCGAGGTCTGAGATCCTTCATACTGGGTGGGGTTCACATAATGCCCACAGAATTGCTAGACTACTCACTGGTAACGTCTCAGACCTATTACTGCGACTCAGAACGAAAATAAGCGGTAAGTGGTGAGACTGGAAGACAGGTTTGCAACAACATCCTCTCCAAAACTTAAACAATGTTCTTGGCACATTCAGTTAAGCTGTCTCTCCTCTGCATGGCTGGCTGTGAGCTGGAAGGCCTCCTAGCAGGAGCACTATGCTCAGCCGTTTTGGCCAAACACTGGGTGTTCTGCTGGTGCTAGGAGACATATCTTCCAATCTGACTTGTCTTTGCCCCAGTCTTGCCCTCAAAAACCTGATCACAGAAGATGATCTGCACGGTTCAAGCCTGTTTTGACTTCTGTTTGCTTATAGTGATTGTGAGGTGTCTCGGAGGCAGTCTCTCTTTGTTATGAAGAATGATTCTCCTGGGGGAATGTCCTCATCACCCAAGCAGCGTCGGACAACAGATCCTTTCAGAGCCATTAGCCCTTTCAACCAGTGGCTGAGAAAAAGATCTTTTCCTGAGGCTATTTGCAGAGCTGCACAAGCTGCTTATTTAGGCTGTGTGAGGAGATTCTTTCACTTCTGTACCGGCACTGTCTCTTGCTTCTTTTCCCTGGGCTCCGGGCCTCTACTCTCCACTCTTCAAGCAACTTCTCTTAGATTTCGAAGTAGCCAAGTGCCTGTTCTTCGGTGTGGCCCTTGCTGTCCTCAAATAAACTGTAAATGAGCCTAAAAGAGGAGCAAAGGGCAGGGAGGTGGCCAGGGCAATTATCCCCGATTGCTTTCGATTGTCTGCTCCTACCAGCAGTGCAATTCCTTTCGACATTCATTTCCACGGCGTCTGGCATTTCTCAAGTGCTGTGGTACCTGGCCATGCCCAGCCTGCAGGACCACTGTCGTGCTGGCTATTCCAAGGGAAGGGGATGCTTCTGGGAACACAACTGGAACACAACTGTGGCAGCCTGTCCCTACCCAGCAGGACGTCAGTGCCTGTCTATTGCGTACTCGTGCCTCACTGAAAACCTCTCTCCAAGCAGTACATAGATGAGGGGGTCACAGGAGGCTGAGAGACTCTTTCCCAGCCGGGGAAGGCCAGTCGGGGAGAGACAGCTCTTCTGCGAGCACAGCCTGCCGAAACACTGCTTGCGTGCTGGCCTCTGCTGGGCGAAAGCTGAGCGCTCCCAGCCTGCACCTGCACTCTTCTTGGCAGAGCCGGTTTGAAGGTTGTTAGCCTGGCTATTGCCAGACTAGAGGGAGGACTGAGCGGCTCAAGGCTAATGTGTGTGATGGCAAGTGTTGGGTAAGGCTGCCTGAAGGGGATGTCCATGTCCAAGTGGAAGAGCGAGTCTATAGTCTCCCTTAGCCAAGGATCTTGTTCTTGGTCCAGGGACCTGTTCTGCTTTGTGGTCCCAGCATGTTTCCATTGTTGTGTGAGGGTATGGGGAGCTTAGCTTGGTGTTCCCCACCTTCCCCAGCTCCCGAGGGGCTTGCAGAGGTGTTTGCAGGCATTGCTGGGCTGGATGTGGGGGCTGAGCCTGAAAAGCATCACAGGTGGAGGGAGCTACTTGCTAAAATAAACAGATCTGACTGCAGCCCTGATTAACTATAATCACCTTCACCAGGACCTGAGATAAGAATGGTAGATTTCAGTGTTTTGATATCCAGAAAGGCTTTTGTAGAAGCACTTGGGCTGTATTTGTGCCCAGCAGCCATGTCCCTGGGGCTCTGCTGCATACTGGGCAAAGCCAGCCGGAACTGAGAGCAGGTGTAATGTGGCACTGTGAGGCAGCTGCCGTGGGTGCTTTTCCAGCCTTAGTGACCATTGCCTCCACATTCACTTGCTGACTGGTGTCTTCTTTGCAGAGAAAACAGAGATGTGTGGCAAACATCTGTTGATACAAGCAGAGGATGGAGAAGGCAACTGGGGAACAAGAGAGTTACATTTTCCTTTATGGCCTTTACTGAAATTCAATACCTCCCATGGATCGAGGCATCCTGGCAACTGTGCAGAAGGATAGCAAGTCACAAAGCACAGGGGGTGTTGTAACTTTCTCTCTTTCCGTCCCCCTAAAATCACAGGCTCAGCACTTTACAAGCCATCTGTATCAGCATTTCAGGCATGCTTTTATGGTAAGATAAATAAAGACAGGACATTCAGTGCTGACATAATCTTAACGTATCTCTCCCGATGCGAAGCCCAGGGCAATCTTTTATGTCTGGTATTCCCTTTCTGCTTCATACTCCTCAGCTCAGCTGCAGGCTCTCCGTGTGGCAGGTGCCAAGGTGGGGAGACACAGAGCTAGCCAGTCCAGGGGAAGGTGCATTCATCCCGCTGTAGGGGGCTGTTATGAACTCAGGTGTCATCACTGTGATGCCCTTTCTCTAAATTGATTCACACGTGAATTTTTCTTCTTGAGGGGTACAAAAGGGGGAATACCCAAGCACTGTTTGCATGGAGTCAGAAGAAAAGTAGAGGCACATCTTCCATTTGGCAAAGGACAGAATAAGCAGCTCTGTTGCCCATTTTGCTGTGGCTCCAAAGTATTTATGCACTTGTTTTACAAATCCCATCTTAGAATTCACTTTTGTTAGAGCTGCCAGCCTGCATCAGCAAGAGGATAATCTGCTGCATACTGGACCAAAGCAGCAGCCCACAAAAGAGACCCTCTCTCTGCTTCTTACAATGATCATAGTGTCCAAAGCAGCACTTGTCATACAAGAATTGCTGCCTGGATGCTAATATTTCAGCACACACAGATCAAAGAAGATCGGGAATCACTGCTAAGAGACAAAGCATTTTTATAAATCACAAGCTGTCAAGAAGAGAAAAAGCAAAGCATGGGATGAAATGGTGAGACTTTTCCTAGCAAACATCACTCTGCTCACTTTGTCTGGGTTCTGCCGTGGTTTTGCCACCTTATTGATTAGCGATCCGGAGGGGATTTGAGCAACATGGGTATAGATAAAGTTTTTTTAGGTTAATCAAAAAATCTACCCAACTAAATGGTAGGGAATGTATATTCATTGCTTGCCAGGGCAGAGTTACAAAATTACATGAGACTGTAATTTTTCTTGTGGCTGAGGTTGCAGACAGCAGCTCCTGAAAGTCCTACTGCTTCAGAGACATCCATGCAGAGAGAGCACACATTCCTCCCAATTTCTGCACCAACCAGCTCTGTGCTCTTTTCCTAAGACGCAATCAACTTTTCTGCCCTTACAACAGCGATGGTTTGGTGTCATGATCCTCAGGACTTTTCCCAAGTTTGTCTCTTTTGCTGCAGTGTGAGTGGGAAAAAGAAGAGGCACATGCCTGAGTTCAGCAGTGAGACCATGTACATTTCCAGCACTCTTTTATTATCAGTTGATGTCAACTGCAAGAAATAGAAGATGAAAACCTTTTTTTATGTCATTGGCATGAACTAATATGACTCACCGAAATGGAGGCTGGAGAATGCTGAGTAAGAAGGGCTTATAAACTTAGAGCTTTGGTATTTGGGGTTAATCTGTGACCCTGATCTGGACTGGGGATGAAAATCTAGACTGTGGCTAAGTTTTGAGTCTAACTAGATCTTTTTCACTTCTTTTATTCTGATTTTCATGTCTCATGTGTTTGCCTGGTACACAGCAGAGGAGTGAGGTGGGTTTGCTCCAACGACAGAGCTTATGCACAGCTTTCCACACAGCTGTCTATATCTCCACAGCTTTTCAAAAGCAAGGGTTGAGATCTGGGCTGAGATGCTCAAGAAGCACAGCAGACTAACCACAGTTACACAGTTTTTGGATTAGAGCCGGTTCTCATCCGGCCAGACCAGAGATGGGGCAGAGCAAGTTGATATCTGTTTGCAGAAAGCCATGCAGAGGTAGCCTAACTGCCCTGAGTCTGGAGAGGTGTGCACTAACGAAAAACTGGCACTTCTGAGGTACCATGCATGCAAGTGCTCTTCCATGCTGCACACTCCTTTTTATACCTTTTTCTTGCTGCAAAAAGGCAGCAGTGAATTAGCACTTCAGTCATGCCTTCCCATGTACTCTTTGCAGTTCAGACCTGTATGATTTAGCCACACAAACATCACACCTGAACTAGACAGAGTTAAATTAAGGCCATTGCTGTGTTAAAGCCAGGCTTTGAACAGGGAGATTGGATTTGCAAAGAGGTGGTATTTCAGGCTGCTGTTGGGAAAGCCCTTGCAGCCCAGGCTGGAAGGTATCAAACTGGAAAAACAGTCACGCCCCTGGCAGGACCACAGGCAAATCACCCAGGCAAATTACCGTAACTCCTTGTGCCCCTGTAAAATAGACATAGGTGATGCATCCCCAGTAAAGCTCTTAGAGAGCAAGAGCTACACATGAAATATGCT
This sequence comes from Lepidothrix coronata, assembly GCF_001604755.1. Taxonomy (NCBI): domain Eukaryota; kingdom Metazoa; phylum Chordata; class Aves; order Passeriformes; family Pipridae; genus Lepidothrix; species Lepidothrix coronata. Next base: position 351,307 of record NW_016690442.1, read on the forward strand.
GAAGGGGAGCAAAACATTATTTCCCTTCCTTGAGTTATACTTTTGAAAGGCCTTAAACTTTGAACAGGGTAGGTTTGGTGCTCAGAGTTAGCCCCTGCACAACTTTGGTGGTTCTGAGGTCTGCAGTCTTCTCTAGATGAGATTTTAGAGTGTGCAACCAAGCCATTGTGTTTTGTGTAGAGGAAGGTAATTTTTGCAAAATTTTGAGTGCTGAAGAGGTTGCATGCTGCATTGTAATGAGTGGAGTTGTTAATCACTGCCTATGTACCCAGATCTTTACACTAGAAATGTAACAGGAAAGATTCTTAAGGGTTTAGGGTGTATCTAATCTACAGTAATAAACTAACCCACGGCATTTATAAGCTGTATACTGGGTCCTGCTTTCTGGTGGCACTTGGGATGCAGAAAGCTATAGGTGCCAGCAGAGGGCTCGCAGCGTTCCCTGCTCCGTAGGGAAACACTGCTGGCTTTGTCCAGCGCCGCAGCCCTGCCACGGACTGCACCGTGTGTCTCCAGCTGAGGACTGCATCCAAGTGTGACCCAGAAGAAAGTGGCTCTGCCAGCTATTCGAGTCTTGCCATTTGGTCTTATGGTACAACTACCTAACCTCTGAAGAATTCCACTAAAGCAGTTTGGGTGTTGAACCCAACATGAAACCTTCTCCCTCCACTAACCCTGTGATGTCTGTTGTGAAAGGTTGTATGGGATATCTGCTGACAGCTCCTCTAGACCTAAACGCTATCAGTCAAAATGCAATAGAGCTGCCCAAGAGCCGCACTAGTTAGGCTTTGTAAGTGCAATGATGAAATTTAGAGACAGAAATCACAAGACTGCAAGTTTGAAAGCAAGGGACGTCCTGTGATCCTTTGAGCTTAGATACTTCGCATTTAAATGGAGCCTAAAAAACTGCATAAGTGGAAGATTCAGTAGATCCTCAAATACCTGCTTTTCCCTAGCAAATTTCATTTTTTGTCCACCTACTCCTTGGACCTCTGATCCAGTATGGGGTAGAAAAGACATCAAGGAATTATTCTTTTCACAATAATTTTCTATGATGCTTTCTGCACAACTTCCAAGCCAATTTCCACCACCCATTCATATTGTCTTGCTTGTCATTGAGCCCTGTTGCCATGCAAAAATCAGGAAGCTGGATTATCATTGCCATCATCATCCCCAGCATTTATACTTATTGGGTGGGCTTTGAGAATAACGAGCTTGTTGGAAAGCAAGTTCTTCAGTCCTTACAGAACGTAAAGGAATTTCATGTACTCATTGGTCATAAAGGCAGCATATATTCCAAGAGAGTCAGATGTTGGATTTCTTGACATCAGTAGGGAAGAAGATTACAGAGAGGTTAGGCTCTATCTGATGGCCTGTACCATTACATTTAATGTGGGTCTTTCTTCTGCCTCTGGTTTAATGCCTTCCAACCTTCACAGATACTTTTGGCTACAGGATTCTATAAGCTTTTTAGCACTTATGTTTATCTCCATGTAAAGGAGATTTCTCTCTAGCTTTAAAATCCACTTCAAGGGGTTGTCCTGAAATATAAATAATTTTTCATGGCTAAGAAATTTTTATATAAAGATGCTCTGATGAGGGAAATCCAAAAGCAGCTGCTCTGTTGCTTCAAGAAGGAAAAGAGGCTCATGTGAGTAGAAACAGATGTGGCAATGGAGAGAGGAAGAAATGCAAGGCACAGGGATTTTGTTTTAGTCCAGAAATTGGCAAATTTTGTAAAGGGGTGATTGAACAGTTCACAGAACCAGAAACAAAACAAATCAGCCTTGAAATCAGAGGACAGGAGTTCTGGGAAGTGTAGGCCTATAGGTATGAAAAATACTTGTCTGAATAGGCTTTGGGGAGCCAGGGTTGCTTCCCTGTCTGGCTCAAAATCAATTGACAGGCTGGGCACTTTCATGCATCTAGTTTCAGGTGTTATTTTCAGCAGGGTCTGTGTTTTAGTCATTCTTGATTTACCATTTTACTTTTCTGATAGGATTAAGACATTGGAGCAAATGGCTCCTTACTTGGCAGGCTCTGACTTGCTACAGACTATGTTGGTAATGAATAAAAGGATTTTTGAGAGAAATTTAGGCGCTCAAGGTGGGGCTAAAACAAAACACAAGATGATAGACTGTTTCTGACCCCAGTCTGGAGTAGGGCTGGTGGGAGGCAAAAGATCAAACTTGTGTTTCTTAATTGTCTCCCATATAGCTAAAGATTTGTCTATGTGTGTGTTGTTTCTTTAGTCACATGTAAAGAAATTTAACTGTTGTCAGTGTTTTCCTAATGTGTGTCAGTGTCTCCTCAACTCCTAATATTTTTTCTTTATACTCCTTCTGCTTGTTCTTTTTCTGTGACTTAAATCTGAAAACTGCATTGGATATCTTCCTCTTTGCTGCCCAGAGACCTTCGATTAGAGCAGATGCCATACAGTACCTAACTCCATTATCCTGTGTTTATCTGAGTTTACAAATTAAAGATGCCATGGACTGTGATAACACTTCCAGCTACAGATAGCTACAGCTACAGAACTAAATGCAACATGTAGGTGACATATTTAAGTTAGGCTTTAGTAATTCAATAATGTCTGCAAAATCAGCAAATTTTGTTCTTTGCTCTGCTTAAGGAATTATTAATAAATGATAGTCTTCTGAGCAAACCCAGTTTGCCATCCTAAAAATTGCCTGTGTATTTCTTTTCTTATCTCTGCTTTTCAACTGCTCTTTAATCAATGACAGTGATTATCTCTTCGATTTCTGTATAATATTGTTGAGAATTTTGTAAAGGCCTTTTCAAATCTGATGAACCTAAAAGTTAATTTTATGCATTATTTTACTGTTACAACCTCACAGTTCTCAGACTAAGCAGCTGTTGGACTATGATAGTCTTTTTCCAGCTCTCTTTTTTCACTTCTGCCCTCTCTGCACCAATATCACTCATTGCATTTCTGATAACATAAAATTACAAATTTATTAGAACAAATTACTCTGTTCTTTCTGTTGTCTCTGTGGAAAGCTTAGAGTAACTTTGGTTGCCTAACTTAATAATAAATTGGACTGAAAACCTCTTTTCTGACTTTGGCTTCTGAATGTGTCTTTCTTATTTATTATGTAAAAGGGCTACATTATGACTATGTTGTACCATTGTGAAGAGCATCCCACAAGTTCCACCAAGTATGTAAAAGGGCGACATTATAATGTAGCTACCAAGTAAATACAAGCCAGAGAAACTTCACTTTTTCATTCTCTGACCCAAGTCTTTCTTTCAGGAATACAACACCCTAAAGACACTGCTGCCATTTTTTCAAATTAGTTTTGATCTCTGTGTTAAATGCTGTAAGAGAGCTGAACAATACTAATAATCTTGTGTCCTTGCACTGAGGAATGTTTATGCAATTCAGGTAACGTGATGTTAATTAAATGAACTGTAGATCATAAATGATCTCCAGGCAGGCATCTGCCAGTGGCGTGTTGCTAAAGTAATGGGAAAACAAGGGCTGACTCATTAACTGCGAGTTCCCCGTGAGGATGGAAATAAACATCACTTTTGGCTCTTTTGCTTCAGTTGGGTTGGGATGTTTTAATTTTCACTTCACTGGATGTTTTCACTCTCTAGTGTGCCACGTCACGAAAAAAACAACCAGAGGCCAACCCAAACGAAACCCAAACCGGTTCCTTCTCCAGGACTCCACCCTGGCATCTCTGGCAGGGTCGGGCACAGCCCACTCACAGCCTCCCCCAGGACACAGTTCTGGTCAGCCCGTTCATCACTGCCGGCTGCAGCCTCTCGTGCCACAGGCCCTTGGAACGCCAGGGCGGCCGCTCGGCGGGGCTGGGCAGTGACGGCAGATCTGTCCGTGCCCTCCCGAGCGGACCGGGCCCTCGCCATCCCCGCGGCAGGGCGGGGCGGGGCGGGGCGGGGCGGGGCGGTGGGCGGGGAGGGCCGGGCCGGGCCGGGCGGGGGCGGTGGCACCTCCCAGTGCGGCGACCGCCAGTGAGCCCGGCGGGGGCGGCCGGGTCAGGTAGTACCGGCGGGGACCCGAGCCGAGCCGAGCCGAGCCGAGCCGAGCCGAGCCGAGGGCGGCCTGCAGTGCCGGCATGGTGCTGCAGGAGCCCGCCGGGGCACGGAGTCAGTCAGCTGCGGGGGGAGGGGCTGCTGCTGCTGCCCCCGCCGAGGTGCGGCTGTCCCGGCGTCGCTGGGCCGTGCTGCTGCTCTTCAGCAGCTACTCCCTGTGCAACGCCTTCCAGTGGATCCAGTACGGCAGCATCAACAACGTCTTCGTGCGCTTCTACGACGTGAGCGCCTTCGCCATCGACTGGCTCTCCATGAGCTACATGCTCGTCTACATCCCCCTGCTCTTCCCTGTCGCTTGGCTGCTGGACAAGAGGGGGCTGCGCCTCGTCGCCCTGGCTGGCTCGGCCCTGAATGCTGTGGGCGCCTGGGTGAAGCTGGGCAGCATGAAGCCGCATCTCTTCCCCGTCACCGTCCTGGGGCAGGTCATCTGTGCCCTGGCCCAGGTCTTCATCCTGGGCATGCCCTCACGCATCGCCTCTGTCTGGTTTGGCTCCCACGAAGTCTCCACCGCCTGCTCCATCGCGGTCTTTGGGAACCAGGTAATGGGCATCTGCTTCTCGGCTGGCCAGGCATGTGGGGCCGGCTGTCACCCACCTGTTGGGAGACTGGGAGTGCTAAGGGGGAGAACCGGGGAGGGGGAAGAGATGCACAGGGCCAGGAGGGCAGCAGCAGCGATAAGAGGCACTTACCGGAAATTCCCGCTGAGAAATGCAGCTGGTACCTGGAAAAACGCCGCTGTGGGCTGATGCTGACGACAGAGGCAAGCGGGACCTAAGTCTACAAAGTTTGGGGCAGCATGGGGGTTGGATACTATTCTGGGTTTGAGAGATGTTTGACTCAGGGTCTTCTCCAGTGCTCTCCTCTTCCCATGTTTGTGAATCTCCAGTCCAGGGTTGTGATTTAGTAAAACCATGGATGGGCTGGAGGGAAATGCACAGTGCTGAGAAACATGCTTTAGGCAGTATCCTTCAAACCTCGGATCTGCAGTTGCCTTTGGACTTGACACTGCAATATCCTCTTCCTGCTGACAACTGGACGGGGCAAAGGAGATTATCTGTCTGCTGAAAACAGTATTGTCACTGAGCCCTGGAGGAAAAGGACTTTAGCACTTTGATACCTCTTAAAAGTAGATACAGAGTTCCGCTGCTTTTTCAAAGCAGTTGCTTTGAAAAAAAGAAAAGTTCCATCAGGCTAGTGTGAGGTCAGTTCCCCAAGCACTCTTGCATCAGCATGGGTCAGGGTGGCCCGTGACCCACACTTGCTCAAGCTATGACTGTCTTTTCTTGTAGCCAGCTAGAGCTCAGAGGAGATACATTTTTACACAGCTTTGAAAGGATCAGGAAAATAGCTTCTTGACCCTTGCACTGAAACACGCGATCATACCAGTTGAACGAAGCAGATAGGCCAATACTGATGCAATGAGGCGTAAGTAGAATGAATGTGGCTCTGCAGCCCTGACATGAAGAAGAGGGAAGCAGAACCTGACATTAGCTGATACACTGGACCTGTTCCCCTTGCTCTGACACCTTGGTACTCCCCTACACGTGACTGTGCATCACCCTGGACCATTCAGCCTATGAGTGGCTGCCATTCAGATTTGAATGGTTTGCAGTTCTGGTAGCTTCTAATGCAGGCTTCTTCCTGTGTTTCTGTATTTATTTAAATACTGCTGAGGGAAAAAGAGGTGAATGCTTGGAGATGGTATTTGAAGGACTGAAGGTTGCAGAACACCACTAGGGAATTAAGGAGACCGCTTTACATTTTGAAAAGAGAAAACATATTTACCTTTCTCTGAGTGCATCTAAGCTTTCCTTTTTGCTCTTATCACCCATTCTAGCCGGCTGGGTTTTATGTGTTTTTAAACGAATCTTTAGAGTGGAAGGCATCTAACTTGGCATTAGCAAATAAGTAACTCAGAGTTTTGCTGTCAGACTTTTTAAAAATTATTCAGGTGGAATTACTCAACAGTGTGCATAAGAAATCTAAACAGTGAAGCTGTCAGCCTGTACTATATGCCTGTGTGGAATCCTCATCATCCTAAAAGAAGCAGCTTAGTATAATGGTTGTGAAAAGCAAACTTTGGCTACACTTTTGGTGCTCCACACTGCTCTGGCAGTTGAACTGACATGACAGTGAGACTTCAGTTCAGTACATAGTCTTTTCTTTGTAAGCTCAGACTTTCCTCTTATGGAGCATACTCCATAGGAAAGACCTATTAATTCCCATAGTCAAGGGTCTTGAGATGCAGAATCACAGTGAATGAAAGTAGCTATTTTGTTTACTGATGATGTTGGGCAGTGGGAAGAAATAGAGGCATCCAGTTTTCCTGACTGCAGTTAAAGAGTGTGTGTTAGGGAGTGTTGGCAAAGAGTATAATAGAGCGGTTTTGTAATTGCAGTATGTTAGTATGGCAAGTATGCTCAATCCTCTACAACTATATGGTTTTCCTTTCCTTGCCATGTTGCTTAGTTTTATTATTATTATTATTATTATTATTATTATTATTATTATTATTATTATTATTATTGAATACCAAGCACTGTTGTCTCTCTCCATCAAGAACTGCAAGTGACTACATGAAGAGGCGGGACAGTGTCACTGCTTCTTTATTTGCTATACCTGCCCTCTTTCTGCTTCTGCTCTCTTGGCCTTAGGCTGTGCTTCAGCAGTGCTGCCCTGCCTGCTGGCTCACCTGGTCTGCCAAGTCTCCTCAGGACGTTGTTTGCTGAGTGATGGTAGTCTTTAGGTTCAAAGTTAGCCCTGAACAGTAAATCATTGAATCAATCAGACCAGGTGTTAAAAATCCTTTAAAAAAACAAACAATCCCTAGTAGGGTATTAGAATCACCTCACTTGTTTCTGGCCATGTGTTGGCTGTGATATCTGAAGTGCAAAGAAAGGTTAGATTAAGCGCACTTGAATACATGCTGGAGAGCTTCTAGAACATCTGTGGAGGAGGTGATCACATTCACTTGTTTACCCACTGCTGATTTTCTTGGCATTTTACTTTTTTACATTCTAACAAGAAGATACACAGGTGTTTTTCTATTCCCTTTTCCTTTTTCCTTCAAGTTAATGTAAGGGTAAGTATAGAATGGAGTTTGCATGTTGGATGCTTTGGCATTATTATAGTAGTGTTATTAAAATATTACTTCTCAGTGCTTGAAAGACTAGGAAAAATCTATATGGGGAGTCGTGTTCAGGCTTAAGTTCTGGGGTAAATATGCAGAAGTGTTACAGAAAGTTCATTAATGTCCTTCAGATCTGTTTGAATATTGGGAGGAATTTGTCTGACATGCTTCTGAAGTACAGCCATCAGTAGTAGTGTGCCTGCTATGTCAGCAGTGTTACTTGTGGAAGAGCTTGGTGCTGGATGTCTGCATGAAGCCCCCCACACAAGAGGTGGGTAGGGGAGAGCCGTTTGCGTAAGGCCATGCTTCCATTTGGGTGTATTGATTAATCAGCTGGTTCCAGTTCCTGGTTCAGACCAGCCTGAGAGGTCTAAACAGACTTCTAACATCTACACTGGAGACAGATTGTCCTCTCATTCTCTCTGGTGACATGACCGCAGTGGGAAAAAACGCTTTCCTGAGGTAATAGCATTTGGTTGTACGTGCTTGTTGGAACAGCAGATCTTGCTCCTTCCTTTAGCACACTTGCTCTTCTGTCTTTTGGCGATGAGGATGCACGTGGTGCTGTGGCATGACAGAACTAACACAGTGGTGGGGATGTTTAAATAACGAGTTAAATTCTCATGGCTTTTTGAAATTTATAAGCTGGAGTCTGATGGCTGGGTACCAGCTCTCTTCTTCAGCTGCCATAGTGCGTACTGGACTGCTGTGCCTACTGTTTTAGGCATATCTGTCTCTTATTAGTTCATCTCAATGTTGTCACTTGATGGGCAAGGGACATGGGCAGCATGCAGAGAAGTGTATAACTGTGCTGCACACGAACAAAGAAAGAACATTTATGGGTTTGACTTTATATTGCTTTGCCACCAGTGTTGGGGGATTTTCTATTGAGGGAGACCTTGTTCCTGGTTCTTGCTGTTTTGACAAAGAGAAACAAGCAGCTGGTGGGAGTAAAGATGTGGGAGTGTTAAATGATTTTTTTGCAGTGATTTTGCCTTTTTTTTTTTTTTTAGCAGGGTGATAGAAGGTGGTGATGTGGTTTTCGAGGAAAGAAAACTTCAGCCTCATATTAAGCTCTGCCTCTGGGGGCAAATGATGTAGCACCTTATTGATCTTTAGGTCTGTCCCTATTCTGATGCAGCTACTATGTGAGTTCAGAGGTTTAGGGCTTCCATAACAGAAACGACCTGAGGCAGAGCTTTTAGGTGATATCTGCAGCCTGCTGGGAATGCCAGTCTAGCAGTGATTAGGTGGTGGCTTTTGAAGTGGACAAACTGGATGATAAGCTGTGAATGAAATTCAGGGAGATGCTCTCTCTTTCACTTCTGATGGGTCCTTTCCTTTTATTCTGAATTGGGGGAAAGAATCTGCCTGGGGTAAAGGGTAGGGTGGGTTTTGCTGTCTAATTGGTCTGCAACATTCAAATGGCCATTGCTTTTGTGCTGGTGAACCTGCAGTGCTGGTTTTGCTGAGCATGTGTTTGTTTGATGCCTCCCTGATAACTCTGTTCTGTACCTTTTGTCCTTCAGGGAAGGCAGTATCCGAAAGTCTAAGAAGCATTGTGGAAATGGAGCATGTCCTATGGAATTCCTGTCTTCCAGTCTCCGGTTGACTTCTAGATTTCTTTGGCTGTTCTGTATCTGCTGAAGGCTCCCCATCCCTACAGATGAGATTTGATCCCTGTTAGAAATACAGGCAGGTGGTGATCTGCCTCACTGTCCTCCGTAGCTTGGCCCTGTACCTCCCAGAGTTTTAACTATTAGAATAGAGAAGATTTTAGCAAGGAAGAGAGAGGAGCTTGTAGTGGCAGTAGTTAATGGTTGACATTCTCCAGCCGTCTCCTTTCTCCCTCTGTAAAGAAGGGCGCGGTTGATCAGAACACTTTGATCGCAAGGAGTGCAACGTGGCCAACTCTCCAAGGTCCTGGATGTGGCTCATTGTGGGAGGGTGTGCTGACCAAATAGCAATGTGGCTTTCTATAAATGGACATGGGAGCCTGAAATGAACTTTATTCTACCCATTTCATCTGGTGCCCTCTTCCCAGCCATACACCAAAGGCAGCTCCCCCTTCTCCCTCATCAAAGCACTGGGTTTTGGGTGAAGTTCTGCATGCGAGTTTAAATGAATGCCTGCAGTGTTTCTGCTGGGAGGGCCTGCCCTATGGCACCCTCAGCACCCTGAGGGATCCCTGGGACTGGCTGTATTCTGTGACTGTAATAGGTCCTTGATCTAAGTATTATATTCTCGCTGAGGATTCCAGCAGCAGCTGAGGTAGTTGTCAGAGCTGAAACCCGACTCTACTTTGTTCTCTCTCTTGTCTACTGCTGCTTTTTTTCCTGTGTTTTGTTTATTTCCCTGCAAACTGGGGGAAGGTGCATTCAAGGCTGACAGGCCCTGAATGACTTGCATAGATCACTGTGCAGTATTGCATCATATTAACCATTATGAAATGATGCCACAGAAGCAGAAGTGTGATGAGGAAGGGAGTTTGATTTGCTTACAGAAGAGCTTTGGTTGTGCAAACTTCAGACAAGTTTGAAAAAAATTGTCTTCCACATCAATGGGAGAGTAAAAAGATAAGACCTATCTTATCTCATCACAAGGCTAGATTACAATTTTTCCTTTCACAACTTGGGTCCTTTCTGCTTCTTAAAACACTTCAAGAAATTTGTCTAAACTGTGCAAATACAAGCTGTGCAAATATGTACGTTGACTTCCTGACTATCTGGATTTCGACAGTCTCTTTTAATTTTGCTCTCAGTGGTATGGAAGAAGCATATTCTGGACAGCAATCCATACAAAAGTATACTGGTAGGAACTGGCATCTCCCACTTTAAATACCTCCTCAATTGTGTGTTTTCAGTTCTACTGCAGCCTTTTGTATAGAAAGGCAGCTGAGACCTGTGCTCTTAGCAAAGTATCGGGAAGTTGATGTGCAATTGGAATCGCAGGCTGTGAGAAGCGGGTGGCTGGCTGCTCTCTGCCCGTTGCGATACATGAGTTGTAGGGTCCAAAAGTTTAGCTCTTCCTGTGAAATGTCATGGTTACAGCGTGGGAGGCACCCGTAGTTAGAAAAGGAGGGAGCACCATAAGGCAGAGCTTTGATACACAGACAAGAGTAGAGGAAGAGTCTGTGGAATAGGCTCTGGAGCTCTAGAATAGGCTTCTCCTCAAGGGGCTTCCCTGGGTGAATCCAGGGGTGATCTAAGTGTGATGTGGAGTGTATCCTCCTAACTCTCCAAAGTCTTGTCTTGGAAACTTGCTAAGACTGTGTTGAAATCATGGTGTCTGAAAAGCCTGTTGAATTGGTGTTTATCAGTGCATAATCTTAAGATCTTTTGATTGCTGCAGTTTCTGCCCAATTGGCCAAACCAGCAGGCTGCTGGCCTTGGGCTTTCCTGGGACTCCTGCCTCTGCTAGGCCTCTTAAAATTCACATCACTTTCCCTTCCTCCGTTCCTGATTTGAATATCTGGTAACAGTAGTTTGGTGTGTTTGTGTATGAGTGGTGTGGATTTTCTGTTGACTTGTTCTTTTGAACTCCTGGATGAATACCAGGTAGTCCTGATACTTCATAGAAGAAATTAGTTGAAATAAATTGTTTAATATCTTCCACTCGTAATGCTTCTGACTTTTGCTATGTGAAGAGGTTCTGTTGATGTGGAAACCTCCAGTAATTATCATGTCATGAATGCTGGCCCAAGACCTCCTCTTTCTTGAATGTTCTCCTTCCCCAGTGATCATTTTTTGGCCCTACAGACCTTCTGTCATGTTTTCTGATTTTGTTGTGTTTGAAGAGTTTTGACTTGGTTTGTAAAGTTGTTCTGCTGGCTTTTTTGGTTTAATTATGGTTTTACGTCAGACCAGTCCAGCTTGCTGCCATTTTTCTTTGCTTGAAGGAATAAGATTCAGTTTTTGATTTAGGTTATGTTCTTGGTTTTTTTGGTTTGCTTGTGGTTTTGTTTTTTTAATTTTTGTTTTTTACTTAACTGTAGTTCTTTTATTCTGTTCTAAAATATTTTGCTAATATGCTTTAGGCTTACAATGAGCCTCTGATGCAATGTCTTTGCACAGTCCAAATGCCACTTGCAAGCATTTAATTTTTAGGCTTTTTTTTTTTTAATTTCCTTTTAACACACTTCTTTCCTCTTAGGCAGCTTCTTCTTGTGAGTTATATATTGCCATAGTGCTTTGGAGGGTGGTTTTTTTTGTCACTGCTGCAAGGAAGCTGAATTTGAGTGCAGCGCAGAACCATTCTGTAATATTGATTGTAGTCACACTGTGCTGCTCTAGGTCTAAATCACAAATTGTGCTGCCTCTTATAAGTTCTCCTCAGAAAAGAGTATTTATGGAATCCAAAAATTGCAGTCTCTGCATCATCCCTGTCATGACACTTATTTAGCTTGCAAGGGCATTGTCAAAATTTCTTACTGTTGTATATTTTTTGCTTTTGCAGCATCTCTCTCTTTCTATCTTTTAACATTTTAATTGACCTTCTGGGTTTGGTGGTCTCCTCTGTCAACATCTGTACTTATGGAATTTTATAGGGCTTTTGTATTCCTGTTGCTGATTCTTAGTTTTTTTTGAGGTGGAGGTCCACCTCCTGCCCTCCACTCTTCCATCGATCATTCATTTACAGATTTTGTGCTGATATACCACTGATTATCTTCCTTCAGCAGACTTTGAGTATATAATCACCTAAAAGTAAGAGATCTCATTTTCTATTTCAAGACTTTGGGTACATTTGTACCATCTTCTTAGCTACTTGGTCTTGGTTTTGTTGGCTATTCTTGTATACACTTGAATATGATGTTGTTGTGACTGGTCCTTGACAAAATTCAGGTAGGAAATACATTCCTTCTGTCTTTAACCAGCCTTTAAATAAAAAGTCGTCTGAACAGTGCACTCTGTTGTCATTGTTGATTCCCTGGTAGTCTGTTTAAAAGTTACTCCAAAGCCTTTTTAAAATAAAGTGCCAGCAGCCTGGTTCCTGAAGAGAGATCCTTGGAGATCAGGGCAGTCCTGGGGGTTTTGAGTGTGAGGATGTTGAGTGATGTGCCAAATTTTGGGAACTAGAGCCTATCTCTATAGGTCTTGGACTCCTTTTTGCCTATATGAAGGTTGGAAATGCTGGTAAGAGGGACTGCATTATGATCCCTTATGACTGATGGTCTTTGTCAGAAGAGTAGAACAGATTGTTGCAGAACCAACCAAACCAACATTGCTTTATTTTCCCTCATGTGAAAGGTGTGGAAAAGGGAGAAAAGTTATTTTTCTCTTTCTAAGTTATCTTTTGAATTTTCTGGTTAATCGGTTACAGTGTTGTCTGTGGGCTGATGGTGATGTGGGTACTGATCTGCTGAGAACCAGGCTAAAAATCTCCTTGTGAAAGGTAAAATATGTGCAGTATAATATTCTTCATGTTGTTGAGAGCTTGTCTTCATTGGTAAAAATAGTATGACTAATCCAGGGTTTGTGAGTATCCTTCAGGAAATCTTCAGTTTTGGCCAGGTCAGGGAGATTCATCTTCACAGAATTAATAGCATCAGTTGCTCTGAAATATAAAATGTAGTTCCTATTGCTATGATTTTTTTGTTCATTCTACTACCAAAGGTATGATGAACTCTTAATGGATAAAAGTGGTTCCTTTCTTTTGGAAGGAGAAGGGAGAGGACAAAACATCCATTTATAGTTAGAAAAATTGTTCAGGTCTTCTGAAAAGGCAACGACTAGTGTTCAAAAATGCTAAGTATGTGTCACATTGGGTAAATTATGACTGTAGGACCTCCCAGTAAAGGATTTCTGAACAGTTTGCAGAACAGACACTCAATACCTTCTCTGCTAGGTATATCAGATAGATCCTTTTTCAGGAAGGAACAGCTAGGGGGAGACCAGAAAGATTGCATCTCAGCTGTGGTCCTGGAGAAACTTATATCAAAGGTCAGAATAAAGCATGATCTCCCCTCCTCTCCTGTTGTTGTTTAGCTGCTGTTCAGCAGCTCATGTGGCTAGCGTGTGATTGCAGAGAGAAGTAGGCCAAGAAGCATGTAGCACAGGAATCCAGCCTAGTTCTTCCAAGAATTAAACAGTGGTAAGACAAAGGATCAATTTCCAGAAAGGTGTTTATAGACCTTATTTGTTAAAGGGTGTAGGGAACATGTGAGACCTGATATGTAAGAGGCAATAGGGCTCTTCCCTTGAATGGAAAGGAGCTATGTTGAGAGTCTCTTCCTCTAAGGTTGAACCTTTGGGAATGCTACAGAGATAGGAGTGAAGCCCAGGGTGGCTCTATCCTCGGCTGACCACGCACACCAGAGCCACAGGCAGAGCAAGTGAGCCACAGTCTCAGCTCACTGCAGAGACGAGCAGGCTTTTGCCCTCTGTGAGCTTTTGTGTTTAGTGCAGTTACTCTCTCTGTGCAGCTGCAGGCTTGTGCAGAGGAGGGGAGGCATGCAATCTGAGGAGGATCAGAGCTTGAAGCCTCTAAGCCAGCTGATCGTTGTGCTCACTGAGCAGTGCAGAGGAGGAGAGCTGGCCTGACTCGCTGCGATGAGAGGCTGAGGATAGACCATGTCTGAACAAAGTTGAGCTCTGGCAAGTTTGGTCCTGTGTCAGGGGCTATCTATGCTGTGTGGGTGTTAGGAAGGTTTCTCCTTCCTAATGGTTTAAGTTTCCTCCTGAGCTCCTTCAGTCCAAGCTTGACTTGACGGCACAACTTGCATCTGTCTTCAGTTCATGTAACCAAGGCTCAAGTGTTCTCATTCCTGACAGTACCCTGAACTAATGGGGCACATCTGTAATCTCTTGGTGGCTATTCCCCCTGGCTCCCTGCAATGTCCCAGCACCAAGAATGAATTTAGCACAGGTATCTGTTGCTGATCCTTACCCAGGCTATTCCAGATCCCAGTGGAGGGCATACTGTTTGATACAGGAGAAGTTTGGCCAGACATGGTTGAAAATTACTTGTTTGTAAGCTAAATAGGGTGTCTGAGGGTAGGAGATATCTCTGTTTGAAACATAAATGTTCTTCCTGTCTCAAAAATCCACCAGCTGGATGAAGGAGTAGGAATTTTGTGGAGAGTTTTCTCGGGCTGGATGGCACAAGATGACTTTTATCTCAACTGTCAGATACGGCAACTGAAATGTATTTGGTCTGAGATTTTTATCCTGGCCAGTGAGTGGGCCTTCCAAAATGAGGCATTTGAGAAACATGGAGATATGACAGAGAAAGCATGCAGAAAGCATGAGGAGGTTTTGCTAGAAGGCAACCTGGGCAACGTCTGAGTTCATGCCTGGATTACAGGGCTCTTGGGACATCTGATCTGTGTAGCTTATGTGCTTTGTTGTGATTTATGGGCAGCATAGTACTCGCCTTTCTTAGTCCTTGCTTTCTATACCTGTAGAGTCATAGACCTTTTCCAGTGACTGTGAATACACTGAGCACTGCAGAATCCTTCTTTAGGGAAGCAGTTGGCTAGTGGGGCTGTCTTGTTGCTGTTCAGTTGGCTGTGAGGCATAAACAGTATCCTCTCCAGTCTGGAACAATGAGTCATGGTTGTGCTAATTGATTCCCATCAATCTAGTATTTCCCATAAGGAAACACTAAATGCAGTGGACTTTTGACTATATCCTCATTTACTCATAGTGTGATGAGTTCAGTGACTTTATAGAGGTTATATTGGTGTAGCATGAATAACCACTGTTTTTTTAAGCTGCTATTCAGTCTTGGTTCAGTTAGCACTATGCTGCTACTGTTAGTGCCTTCCTGCCTCCAGGCAAATAGCGTAGCCTGCAAAAGAGATTGGAAATCTCTGTTTCAAGCAAGAATGAGAATGGCTGCATGGCCACCTGGTATCTCTCTTTCTTGGATGCCTTCTCAGTCCTTCCAATTACTGAATGCTCTTGTGTGTGCCTGGTCACTGTCCACAACAGCAAATATAGGCCTAAATCAGGCCTGTGTTGCTAAGTGAGGGTGTTCCTAAACAACAAAAAAATGTTTTTTCCCCAAATGTGGGTGAGTGTGCAGAGCCTTGAGAGCAAGTGGGAGTTGAGCTTTAGCATGCCTCTTTTTCAGATGACCAAGATGCCTGCAAATGCTTGGAAAGAGTCGGGGGGACAGGTAAATACACAGTCCTTGGAAACCAAATGGTGATTGAAATACAGGCACAAACAGTGTAACTCAAGAAGTGGGGGAAAAATGGCTTTTGTAGGCTCCTCTGCAGTTTGGAGTACTCATGAATATGCTGAGTGCACTTTGGCTCCCACTTTATGGAAAGAAGGGTGTGCTCCTAAGCACTGAAGCAGTGATTTCTTCTCTCTTCCATTTGAGGGTGGCACTGAAGGTCTGTGCTACTGTCAGTCGCTCTCATTGCAAAGTGTGTGGCAAAGCCTGTCGTGCTGCATTGCTTTGTTGCTGAACTGAAGAAATAGCTGTGGAGTTAAAAGGCCTAATGTCTTCACCAGGCTGCATGCTGCCACTGCAGGAGCTTCTCAGCTGAACATATGAGGGGCTTTTGGCACAGTGGGGACTGTAGCTGTAGGGGTTTCTTCTTGTAGCCCTTCAGAGCATTTTACCAGGGTCAGTTGCCAAGCCCCATCACAAAAGCAACCTCAGTGTGTAGGATACGTGCTGTCAGCACTTCTTTTGATTTCAGCCTTGATGTTTTTCTAGGTTCTCCTGGTGGTCATAGGGTGAGTCTTGTCTTGGGAGGGTGCTCATTTGTAACAGTGTCATAAAGTGACGGAGCCAGATTAATATCTCACTTATTATGAGTGGGCAGGTTTCTCTCTTGGCCCTTTCTCCTTGTGCTTGTCTGATTGGACAATAAATGTTTCAACTCATTAACCTAGTAAAAATTGTAGAGGGTTTTGATGGTCTTGTTTTCTGCCATTTTTAATGAGTAAAATTGGATTACTGGGTAATGCGGCCAGCATCGGAGCAGGTGGGATGTGTGGGATGTGTGTGTGGACAGGAACATACATGCATGGGGGAGGTCAGGGGAAGCAAGACCTCCATTTCAGTGGAGGCAAGTATTCGTTCCGCTCAATTCTATTGTAAAACCTTGCCTTGAATATCCTGACAGTTTTAAGTGCAGTGGGGGAACCTCTCTTATGGCCTAATTGCAAAGGGTAGCTGGCTTTATCTCTTAATTTTTGGGTGATAAGGAAGGTTTTCATCTTGGTTGTGAAATCAGATTAGGCTCAGCTGAGCCTTTACTGAGCTATAGGGTGGTGGCAGTGTTGTGGTTTCATGTCATGCCTCTGTTTATCCCCTCTCTCTCTTGCTCAGCTTGGTATCGCTGTGGGCTTTCTAGTCCCTCCAGTTCTGATTCCTAATGTGGAGGATGTGGAGAAGCTGGCCTACCACATCAGCATCATGTTCTTCATGACTGCAGGTGTGGCATCAGCCCTATTCATCCTGGTCATCCTAGGTAAGGAGGTGGGAGCGTGCACAGGAAACCAGGTGGGACTGAGAAGATCAGCCTGGGGAGGGGGGTGGCGGGGGCTGTGTGCCAGGAAATGGGTGGGGAAGGTCATCTGGTGATGCAGCATGCAGCTGACAGGGTCATGCAATACCCCATCTTGCTGCTTCAAGTCCTTGATGAACTGCACATGTGAAGGGGAGTATAAGAGGTTGTGAATGAGCCTGCCAAATTGTTCATTTCATCCTTTGGCTGCTTAATAAAACCTTGGCATGAGTAAATCCTTTAAAAGCCAACAGAAGTCTTCCAAGTTTCACAGTCATCTTCCCTGCAAAGAGAGTGCTGGGCCTTGGGTTGTGCCTTGGTCCGTGATGACCTCCTCAGGGTAGAGAAAAAGAGGCAGGTTATATTGCATCACAGGAACAAGCTGTTCCTAAGAGAAAAAAAGGTAACTAGTTATGAGTGGATAGAAGGAAGCACTGAGGGCAGTAGCAGGAGACCAGAGGTGCAATTCTCCTACTTCATGCTTAATCCATGAAGTAGAAGCCAAATCTTTAGCATGAAAGACTGACATGCTCACTGGAGAGCAGACGTTGTCTACTGAACTCCATGGAATTTTTTGGATAGGCTCCTCTTGCCAGTTTGTTCATGTTGCCGGTGGCTAAATCAGATGTAGACTTCAAAGAATCTGGGGCAGGGAATAGACAAGGTACAAGAATGACTGTCTAGCACCTTGCACAGCAGAGTTGCCTGCGACTGGCAATTCTGGACACTAATGCTAGTAAGGGACAGCAGATGACTTGGCCAGCCTAAAAAGTTCCAGGCCTGAAATAAAACCTAGCATACATAGGTCATTGCTCACCAGGCACTGGACTCTTCAGAGGCCATCTTTGCTGTCTGACTTTTCCTAATCTGCTTTGGCATTTGTAAATCCACATAATATTTTAGCAGCTGGCTGATCATCCTTCTGAAGACAAAGGAATGAAATGCAAGGCGTTTTCCTAGTGGGAGGAGTTAGTGTTGGAGAGAGCCTGTTCTCTCCTGTTCCTGGATGAGTTCACGCATGGAGATCAAAGCTTAAGGACACTGTGTGTTTTGTACGCTTGGTTTTACTAGTCTCTCTGCCATCCCTCAAATGGCTCTACCCACAGTGTGTGCTCAGGGCCCCTGATGACACCATTACAAACAGGTATACTTTGTGTCTGATTTCAGTCTTCAAGGAGAAGCCCCAGAACCCTCCAAGCCGAGCTCAGGCCTTGATCCAGTCAAGACCAACAGAAGAATATTCCTATGTGCAATCAATCCTCCGTCTGCTCCACAATGCCAACTTTTTGCTCCTTATGGTCACTTACGGTAAGGTCTGGCCTTTCTCTTTGTGCAATTATCACTCCTCCCTCCCTCTCTGTGCTCTGCTGGAGCAGTAACTGGCCAGAGTTGTTTTAGGGGAGCATGAAGATAGCTGTCCTGCCACAAACTAGGAATCCTTGTAGCCCAGTACTCTTAGCAGTAGTTACAAGCAAATGCCTAGGGAAGAATACAAGCAAGGCAAGTACACAGAGGACAATATACCCCCACTACTGTTCTCCCAAACTTTGGCTGTTTTTTGCTCAGGGGATTTCTTTATCCTGTTCTTTCTTCCTTATCCTGTTCTTTTTTCCTCAACCTGTTCTTTTTTCCTAGTCACTTAGTTACTTGCAATGAGCCAATCTAAGTGCTTACCTAAGAAATATATTGGAGTGTCTAAGTGCACGTCACAGCACTGAGTGAAAGTAATTTCCCAAGGCAAGGGTATGACTGCTGGGCATCCCAGTAGAGGTCATGTGGACTATGCAGATGTGCAGACTTCGTCAGCTTCCTAGGCAGTCCCTATGAAACAAATAGAAGGAAAGGCTGGAGAACATCTTCTTATGCCATCTGTCCTGGCACTCTGAATTTGCTGCTTGCTTCTCTTTAGCAGTCTCAGTCTGTTTCTCTGAGGGCAATGTACTGTGTTGAATCTATTCCCTGATGCTGAATTGGCATATGGAACAGTGTTTTTCTCTTTAACAGAAAGGCCATTGTAGTCTCTGCCTGGTTGCATAATTAGTTATACTGTAGCCAGCTAGTCTGCAGGGAGCTGTGTCCTTACTCTTCCTACTGTCTTGCTATGGAAGCTCCTCAGGTAGAAAGTTAAATATTGCTGAAAGTTCTACCATTATGCCAGCAATTGTATCTGAAGGACCTGGTGGATGAGTAACCAGGTTGGAGAGAATGAGATAGTGGCTTTGTACCTTCTGAGGGTGCTAATGGTCTTTGGGGTTGTTGAATTCTATGCTTCTTTCCTTCTCAGTGCAATAGACTTCTAGATATGCCCCTCTCAGATTGCTCTTAAACTCCACTGGTTTGCATTGCAGCTGCTTGTTTTGGCTTTTTTTCTTTTTTTCCCCCATAGCACACAATGCCCTCTCAGAAAGTGAAGACAGAAAAAATTGTCAGGCAGACTGTGTCTAAAGTTGGATTGTGTCATCTGCACAGTACACAGTTACACTTCAGGGAAAGGGAAGGTGAAAGCATTTATTTTGATAGGCAACAAGCCCTAGAGGAGAGAGGAGGGGTCTCAGTACAGAAGAGCATGTTTAGAATCTGATCGTCCTGGATAATTCCCTTCCGGCATTCACAATGTGGAAAAGCTGTTTCAGTGGCTCATAATTTATTTTTTCTTCCTGCTGGTCTGTGCATTTATTCTGTTCCTCTTTGTGTCAGCATCATGTCAATCTACAGCTTAACTTGAGATGGTGACTGTTGCTCAGAGAGGGAACTATGCAGTGAAACTTTTTTTTAAACTTCTCTGGCTTTAAAATGGGGACAGTTTTTCCTACTTAAGTCAAAAGTTATGTTGGCCAAGATTTAAGACATCTGCAGCCACATGAGTGCAACTGAATCATCCTGCCTAGCTAACACAAAGGTACCTGCAGCCTCTCAGCTCTTGTGTTAACCTAGCGTATGCCAGGGGAGGGAGGGGGATACCTGCTGCTTTTTCATCTCCCCTGGCTGTAGAAAGAATGGGGACCCTTCCATGATGCCAGGTCAGAACAGGTCTGCAGATCTCTACGGTCTTGATGTTACTAGCAGCTGTCAATTCCTTTCCTGTGGTAAGACTTGCAGTGCTGGAAACATTGGTGCCACTGCCTCTGTAGTAGTGAACTGTTTTTGAGGAAAGCCCTCAGATAGCCTTTTCCTAAGGCTGCTGACATTGTGTCCATGAAGCTGAGGCATAACGTGGAATGGACATTAAGAAATGTCCAAGTTTATTGAGTTGGGCTCTGCATTTGAGAGCATGTTGCTACTGGGAGGCAGTAGGCAGGAAAGGGTGGGAAAGGCTGGTAAAGTGGGAGTGGTGAGACAGTCTCAAAGCATCAAGGTTTGGAAGGGTGATGGGGCAGTGAGGAGGAGGCAGGGCAGCAAGATCTGCATAAGGAACCATTGTCCTGCAGGCTTACATGGGTGAAGACAAGAAAACCAGGAGTCTGGCATGTAAGCAAGAGGCTGCTTACCTACGGAAGACCTGGGTTCTAGTCTGAGGCTTAATAAGGGCTCCTTTTGGAGCCATAGGCAATAAAGTTCCCCATTCTGGCCTCTATAAAATAGAGGAGACACTGTGAGGTCTCAAAAATGCTATTCTACAGCACGTTACAAGCAAACCATGGTAACTAGCTAATGAATCAGGTGGGGCTGGACCTTCAGATGTCCTGCTCCCAGCTACTAGTTCTGATTTTCCTCATCTGCATGGGCAAATGGACACTGCCCTGTTGGAAACAACCGTTGCCTGTTTTATGGGCATTCAAACAGCTGTAATTCTCGGTGAAACTTCACGGAGCAGCTGTGACATATAAAGTGCCTACAGCTTTTGCCAACCCTCGCATATGCAAATTTGGCACACTGTCTTGATTCTTAGAATATTTTGCCTGACTGTGGTGCCAAGTGTTGCTGCCAACTCTGCATTACTTTCTGCCCAGCTTGGAAGTAGGGGCCCTTCTCAGTCTTGGAAATCATATGCATCACAGACCTGCTGTGAAGCTTTTGTACTGACAGCATCAACTACCAGAGCAGCATCTGTCTATTTTCACAAGGCTGCTGTCCTCTTGGCTGGGTGAGAAGTAGAGGTGCACAAATGACTGGTCTATGTTCATGCCCAGCTTTGAAGTGAAGTAGCGAAGGGACTGTGCTGATCTGCCATACTCCCATGTCCTGGCAGTGCAGTTTGTGATGTCTCCTAATGAGTGGGGTGATCCAGAGGTGGAGATAAGATGAAGCTGAATTATGGTCTCTAGAACTGTTTTGCTACGGCAAAGTGTTGCAAAGAGACAGCTTTCAAGGCTAGAGGGCGCCTCCTTGCTGTGAGATCTCCAACTGTTCTCCCCCATCTCTGGCTGCTGGCTCTGCTGGAGTTTCCAGCCTTCTCAAGTAACTCTTGGAAAGCATTGGCTAGATTCCTCCTGCCTTAAGAGCATGTCACTCAACTTACTAGCCTCTCCTGTAACCTTCTGACACGTGGTTTTGGAGCATGAAGCATTGTCACAGGCACTTGGCTTATTTAGGATCACTTGAATGAGAGTTTTCGTCTGTTGTGTGTGCCATAAAACTGGGGAGTGACCTTTGCTTAATCATAGGATGGTTTGGGTTGGAAGGGATCTTAACCCCCATGCCGTGAGCAGGGACACCTTCCATTAGACTGGATTGCTCAGAGCCCCGTCTAGTGTGGCCTTGAACACTTCCAGGGATGGGGCATCCACAACTTCTTTGGGCAATCTGTTCCAGTCCCTCACCACCCTCACAATAAATTATAATGGTGTGTAAAGGAAGTGTGATGTCCCCTTCAGCTGCCAATCCCAGCTGCCAATCTTGTGGCTCCTCATAGTGCTCCATGAGCTGTGCAGTGCAGTGGGTATTTAGTGTTTAGTGGAAGACTGGGCTAGGCGCAGAATTGCTGAGTAATTAAGGATCAGGGGAGCTAGAGGACTTCAGAGTTAGGGGAGCTCAGGGGTTTGTTCCCTGTGTTAATGCTCTGCCTGCTAGACTGCACTTCTGTATCATGTATTGTGAGTTTCTGCTTTTAGCTGAGGCTGAAAGAGGAAAAGTAGGAAGTGGGAACTTGACACATATCTGTTCTGTGAGGATTTCAGGCATCTATGCCAGACTTTTTAAAACCATGCCTCCTTATGGAGCCCGTAGATGTGTGAGCTGCAGCGGTGAAATCTGTGTCCCCCATCCCACCCCCTTACTTCAGGATCACTGAAGCCTTGAAGAGAAACTAACTGCAAATGTAAATGACTTTCTGAGAAGAAAGTTGTGCTGACTGTTACAGACCTCATCCACCTGGTGAAGGTTTCTCAGTATCACCCAAGGTGAGAGTGTAGCCATTGCAGTACTGCTGATTCGGTGCACATGCGTATGTTCTTGCCTACTCTTAGCAAAGCACTTGGATTTTGTGCCCTTTTGAGAAGGCATTTAACCAAAGAGAGTTGCATGTAAGCTGAAGCAGTGTGTCTGAATGGGGCTTGACCAGTATCACCCCAACAGTTTCATTCTCACCTTGGGTGATACTGAGAAACCTTCACCAGCTGGCCGATGTAACAGTTAATCTAACTTCCCTTTCAGAAATACAAGTACTTTCATGGTTGGTTTTTTTTCAGGCCTCAGTGATATCTTTTAAAATGCAAGATTTTCCCATGCAGACACACACATAGCAGGTGCCTGGGGGTAGTGCTGTCTGTGCTTCACTATCGGCTCTGCTTCTGCTTGCCTTCTGCTGTTTCTTGGCTTGGAGAGAATATTTTTTTACTGACTGTCAGCAGGGAGAATGCTATCAGGCTCTTCTCTGGAAGGAAAACGCTCAGGTCAATGACACTGTTGTTAATTGAATCCTGGGTCCTTGTTAAAGGTGTGATGCTGAGGCAGGTGCTTTTCTAGTATTCTGACTTGGCTGGGGGGGAAGGAGAAAACTCCAGTGCTAAAGATGGATCTGGATGTGAGGAAGGGTTGAGACCCCATGAGGGACTTGCAAGACCTTTCAGTACCAGAAATGTGCACAACCCTTCCTCTAGCTGCTAAGGTAAGAACCATCCTGAAACTGCATGGTGCTTCCTCCTGCATGCTGAGGCCTGAATGTCTGCATTTCTTTCAGTATTCTATGTCTAGCCACTCTGGCTGAGTCTCCTGAGACTCTTCAGCCTTGTACTAGATTGATGCTCCCAAAGATTCCTCTCTCTGCTTTTCTACCCTTCCACAACCCAGCAGGAGAGTAGCAGGCTCTGAATGTGCTGCATTTTTATCCCCCTCTTAGGTCTGAATGTAGGTTGTTTCTACGCCCTGTCCACTCTGCTGAACCGCATGGTGATCCACCACTACCCAGTAAGTGTATCCAACCCTCGTGGCCCTCTGATGTTTGCTGTTGTCTAGCACTGGCTGCCAAAGGAGAGTCTGTGAGAAATGCAATGTCACAGCACTTCTGGCTGGCTCTGGCACACGTTGGCTGGCTGGAAAGAGAGCATTGGTTCCTTTTTCTCTTTACACCACCCCATGCAAAAGCTAGTGAGCTCTAGCAAAGACAGCTCCTTTGCACCCTGAATGAAAGTGTTTACTTCTGAGAAAATCTTCCACCAACTGACTCCCTTTGTTCCTGACTATGATTTCTGCTAGGACATCTGTTCCAGGAGGCTGCCCACACTGGTGCTCTGGTGGCAGAAGAGTGGAGTGCTTCAGTACCTGAGCTACTGTAGAGCTTACTGCTGGTGCTGTATGCCAGAGAGCTCCTTTCTGTGCTGCCTTATAGTAGGTCCTAATATTTCCTAGTCAATCTGGCCCAAATCCCAACACCAGAGAGCAAACTTCATAGGGTTTATGCTGACTCCTCTAAAAGTATCTGTTCATGCTGGCCAGTGCACACCTTTTTCTCTGGGCTGGCTCAGAGAGAAGTGCCAAACCACTTTTCTTACTGGACTAGAATACACTGGCTCATAGTGGGCCCAAAAGTGTTCTTGCAAAGGGTACTTCTGGTTATTGTGTTACCAGCAGAAAACATGTAGGGAGGCTAACTTTGGTGTCTCTTCTTCTCTGGGTTTTCTGCATTTTGCTTTTTGTTGGCTATGACTTAGCTCCTGCATTTGTGTGAGTGTGTGTGTGTCTCATCACAGGGGGAGGAGGTGAATGCTGGCAGGATTGGACTCACCATTATAGTGTCGGGGACAGTTGGGGCTCTGATCTCCGGCATCTGGTTGGACAGAACCAAAACCTACAAGTAAGTCCCTTGTTTGCCTCTGTGTCCCTAGTGACTGTGCTCTTCCCCCATACTGTGTGAGTCTGGGGGCACAATCTTTGAGAGGATTTGTAGGGAAAAATACGGTTCTTCAAAATCCAGTTAGTCTAAAGTGAAGTTTGGAGCTGTGTATTAGTCTGTACTGGGCCCATACAGTGACCTTAGGGAAACATAGGGAGAGGGTGAGGTGGCCCAGCAGCTGCTTTGTTAGACATGAGAGAGTCCTTGACGCAAGTAGAATCAAGACAGTACCAGACCATTTCTCAGCCCTTACAAATCAGCTTCTGTGAATCTTTGTCCAGCTTAATAAAAGGCACATTGAATCCAGTGCCCAGAGGCATTGTGTGAGGGTGCGTTGCTGTATTTAGGGCAGGCATAAGGGTTATTGGGGTTGCTGGTGGATTATTCTGAGTTTGCTGCCTGGCGGGTTGGGAAGGCAGGTCTGGCCAGCATACCCTGCCGTATGCAAAGAGACGGTTAAGTCTTTGCTTGTCCTGCAGCTCCCAGTCCTCAGGCACTCAGATCTCATTGGCAGACCTCTGTAGGATATCCCAGGGGACGTAGAGAGCCTCTTGTGTCTTACACTGAGGTCCGTGTAATCAGCTTTTTGGTTTCTCTGCTGTCTTTGAGAACTGTGCTATAACCTGTTGTCTGAGCAGGTTGGTGAGATGGGGCTTTACTGGTGATGTGCTGGTGAAGGCAGTTGAAGGCAGTTTTGGAGTTTTTTCTTTGCAGCAGCTTTTCATCTGGGTGAGTCCTATTGCCATTATCCTACCTGGTGTCTTGGTTCAGAAAAGCACATTCTCATTGTAGACAGCTTAGATTAATCTGGCTAGCTGTGGGTTTGCAACTTCTGAAGTGGCTTCTGGCCCTAGCTGTAAACTACAGGGATCAAAAATAGATAGAAAATTGGCTTCTCTAATAAGAAAGAATGGTTGGTGAGAACTCCTGGGTCATAGGAAAGAGGACTAGATGACTAATACAAAGACCGGCAGGTTGATTGTTGCTGTTTCTAGATGGCTGTGTGGCACTGAGTTCTCATTTGTCAGTCCTGAGACATAGAAACACAACTGTTGGAACTATTAGAACTGCACTAGCTAACCATTCAATGTAACCTGTGTCTCTTTCCAGCCCAGGGCTAGTGGTAAGGTAGCCTCAACTGGGACTGGATGATCTTCCTGATTCTCCGTAAGTGAGGGTAGGTTGCGTCACAGAAGCCTGAAGAGCTTTGTCGCTCACCAGGCAGAGCTGGGACTTGAAATTTGGCAGAATGGGTGAGGGGAAAAATCCACAAATCCTGTATTTGTTCCATGTCCCCTGCTTCCATGGAGGGACCACGTAAGTAGGCAGAGCTGGCTGAACAGTGCAGAAAAACAGGACTATGCCACCCATGGAATTTATCCTACAGACCCCAGGGACTATCTGGGGATAGATTTAGCCTTAGGTGAGGAAAAACACTACTAAGAATTTGTTCTCCACTGCAGCCCACAAAATGGAATTCTGTGAAACTAGCAAATTTTTTTTCGGAGTGCTACAGAGTCTTTATTTAGCCCCATTTAAAAGTCTATTTAAAAAAACTGTCAAGATGCCAGATGTTCTAGGTAGGTACCCTCCCCCTTCCCTCCGTTGCTGAGATAGTGTCAAGAATGAAGTGGTAAGCATATGAAAATCAGGAAGAAGAGATATCAAGTCCTTTTTTTAGTCAGCTTGGAGAGAGAGGGAAGCAAATGAATGGGATCCAGCTGTGATTGAGGGGAGCAGGGGAAGGTTAATAACAAAAGGAATTGCAGAGCTCTACACGTGTGTTTGATCTTTACTGTACCATCAGCAGTTCCTTGAAAGGGTGAAGCTGTGCTAAGTCAGGCTTTCCCCATCTGTCATGCTTGAGCACCAAATGGCCTTTCATTCTTGCTCTTATTTGGCAGGCAAATCCCTGCAGCAGCCCCTGCACCATTCTTGCTTTTGGAATTAGCAGGCACAAATTTGGTCAATAAAAATAAATACATTAGTTATGTAGTGATGAGTGAGCAGTGCCAGAACTAGGGTTGTTTCTGGTGGTATGGCTTGTTAAGAGCAGCCCACCTCTTCAAAAGAACACGTTTTAGAATCATTGAATAATTTAGGAAAAGATTTTTAAAGTTTTGACATAAAGTTAAATGAGGCTCCATGTGCATCCTTCAGGTTCCTGGCTCAGAGGAGGGATGGCGTTGTGACACCTGGGGACTGCTGGGTGTATTGCTATTTGTAGGGGAGTCTGACTTGAAATGAAGTATTTGGGGACTGAATTAATCATCACTTCTCTTTGGCCATGCTTTGGTTTTAAGTGCAGTGTTCCCATGGCTTCACATCCAGCTGGTTGCAGTCAGCACTCTCTGCTTTCATTGCTGCATCTCTATAAGGCAAGACGTCAGAAATATCCATCTCTCTCCATTGACGAGGCAGAGGACCCCAAGTGGTGTTTTAAACTTAGATCTGTACAGGTCCAAAGGCATTAAAATGTGGGGGAGGGAGGAAAGACTTAGATAATGGAGAATGGGGCGCTTGGATCTCTTCCACTGAAAGGTGAATGATCTCTCTCAGCCCAGCCTGACCAGCAATTTGAGCCTTCTTGTAGCCCTTTCCCAGGTTAATCCTTATGTAGTGCTTATGTCTTCGCCCTGTCCTGCCATATGTTTTATATAAACAATTTACCAAGGCTGTCCATTTTTGTGACCTTTATACAGGAAGAAAGTGGCATAAAACCAAGTGCTAAAGAATGAGGGGGTGGTGAAAACGAAACCAGCCTTCTCCAATTCGTCTCTTCTCCGGCATTTGACACCTCAGTGTCTTCAGCAATGAGATTCTTCTGGAAGCACAGGGACAAGGCCTTTGTTCAGGGTCTTGTGCAGCCTGAAATGTGCTGTCCTCATGGCAAAGCCTGTAGAGGCCATCTGTCATCCCAGTCTGTACAGCAGAGCATTC
Organism: Lepidothrix coronata; assembly: GCF_001604755.1. Taxonomy (NCBI): domain Eukaryota; kingdom Metazoa; phylum Chordata; class Aves; order Passeriformes; family Pipridae; genus Lepidothrix; species Lepidothrix coronata. The sequence goes on from NW_016690442.1 coordinate 378,193, forward strand.
TGGAGCTGCACACAACATCCCAGTGAGCAGCTAAAACTGTTGGCACGTGGCTGTGACCTCTACCCCCTCCCTCCCTGAGCTTGTTCATTTGTTGCTTCAGATGTTGCTTGACTTGTGTTTTCGCAGCTGCAGTCAGTCCCCTGTGAGTCTGGTCCTGTCACTTTGGCTTTCCTCATCCAAGTGACCCTCTGAGACAAGGCTGGGCTGGGCCATGCCCATTGCATATTCTGAGGCTTCCTCTGGAGTTGACTGAACAGCAGGAGTTGTGTTCTTCATTTCAGTCCTGTTCCCTGCTCATGCTGGCCCTGTCTGTTTTTTTTCCCCCAAGGTCTCTCTTTTCTCACAATCCCTTGCGTGAGCTCTTTAATTTGCCTCTTCAGAAGGGTAGGGAATGTGACTGGGAGGGCAGATGAGTGTCAGGGCAGGTTAGGTTCATCTAAGTGACAAGCATGTTGGCTCCTTCACAGATCTTCCTCTGACTGCCACAGAGACTTGGCACCAGTGCCTTCGGAGCAATGCTTCCGCATGGGTGCGCGGGGCTTCATTCCCAAACCCCAGAGCACAGAGCTGGATTAACCCCAGCTTTCCTAAGGTGATGTAGCAGGATGCCTAACTTCCTAACTTGTACACACTGCACTAGGCAGCCTGGTAAGTAGGCTGTCAGTTTTCCAGACAATAATAATGAGCCCCTATGAAGCCATCATGAAAACAGGTTGCTAAAATCACCAGAATGCAGTGCCAATGTCCTCTGTGAATCTGCTTCTCCTTTGTGCTTTTCTCTCTCCCATAAGATTTATGGCTATGATAAGAGGCTTATTAAGCTAAACTGGCATTCTTCCCATGTCCTAGTGCCCCCAGAACCACAGAGCATTCTTGTCTTCTAGTGACAAAGGCCACTTCCTGAGAAACACCCTGCCTCGCTGTCTTTCCCCGGTGGTTTCTTTGTTTCCCTCTTCACCAGTGTCTGCCAGTATTTCAGTTAAACCCTCTTAAAATTTTTGGGTCTTGCTTGGACTGTTGAGTACTAAATCTCCTTTTTTGTCATCAGTGGTATGCTCGGGGGAGCAAGGTCTTGCTAAAGTCTGGTCCAGCAGAAGTCTGCTTGTGTGCTTAAGGCTGTTTTCTGCAGCAGGACTTGCATCCAGGGCTGTCTGTTCAGCTCCTGTGGGCGGCTGTCCTGAGCAGGCAGCGCTCAGGCGAGTGGCCTCAGGGCACTTCCCAGTCTGTGACTCCCACAGCACTCAAGCCTGTGGTCTTGTTTTTTCACAAGGGTCTGTTGATACATTTTATCCTTCTGCAGCCTAATGATTCAGGGAGGTCAATGAGGAAAACTCTAGTCCCCTAGATCCAGCTAATGTGCGCTAGATGAGGTACCCATGGCAAGATCGGTTTGCTGTGTTGTGCCCCCCCCCCCTCCCCCCTCCCCGTTTACTTCTGCAGTTTCAGTGGAGAACACCTTCAAGAGCTGTCTGCTTCTGTGAGCCTGCCTGCTCTAGTTCTCAGTGGTGCACTGCATGTTCTGGGAACTTCTTTCTTGCACCTTGACTAATGACATGGCATTAATGTGAAACAAAGTCCCAACCACATCCGGTCACTATCTTGTTCATCACCTTTGCTTGGAGATGAGTGGCAAAGTGCAACTCTTGGCAACTGTCATGATACAGAATCAGATACAAATCATATGGAATACTTGAATCATAAGCTTGGGAAACTGAGTGAGATGCTGTGTGACTATCCTAAGACCTGTGCACTGAGCCAAAAACGGGCTGTGGAGAGAAAAAAAAAACCAAAACAAAACCCCAGCTGAGTGTCGCTGCTGGCAGCAACTAAACTTCTTAGGGCCACAGCCACCTCTTGGAGGCCTGCACTGTATTTTAGCACTGCTGTGTATTTTACTACTGCTGTGTAGTTTGGAGACTACTGTTTATGGAAGGAGCACCCAGTTCAAGCTTGGTCTGTGTAGCCAAAGCACAGAGCTCTAATTCTAGCTTTGAGGTCTTTTCCTAATCATCTCTTTTCTCCATGGCTGCTTGTTAAGGCTTGGGAGACATAAGAACTCACGGGAGATATCTGAGGAACCTGTATTGAGCAGAAAAAGGCTTTTACTTATATCTCTTGGACTTTCTGGGGCTGCTCTCTGATTGCTCAGTCAATCAGAAGCTCTTCTTCTGCAGCCTCCAAGCTGTGTGCCAGCCATGTAGCAGCTCTCTGCAGTGAATTATAACAGAAGTAAGCCATCCCTTTATTCCGCCTTCACAGATGACTTTTTTCCTCTGAAAACATTGGAAAGAACGTATTCTGGAGGTTAAGGGATTTAACTGCTCCTTTGATACACAACAACATTACTTGTCACAGCAAAATGTTTAGCCTTTCAATACATTAAATGTGTCTGGTGAACCTTTGTAAGTATGGATCAATAGCTGAAGCCTGAAATTAGCTTCTAAGGCCTGTATTTGGATAAGAATTGACATATGAGTATGACCCCACTGACTGCAGTCATTGCAGCAGTGAGGGAGGACAGAACCTTAGCTAGAACAGTCTGGATTTATCTGTAGTAATTCAGTGTACTGGAAACATTTTATTACCCATTATAATACTGGCTGCCCACTTGGGGTTGGATTTTTGGCAGTGATCATTTGCATTAAAAAGGAAAAGTGAAAATAGTTTGAGTTTTAGTTTCTTCAGTAGAATTCTAGGAACACATCAAACACATTCTTTGATGGATTAAGACTAAAATTTGGTTGAAAGTAAACAAGCAGCTCATGGTTATACCTTTAACTTCTTCCTAAAAGACAATGGTAAAAAGATTTTATTAACTCTGATATCTGTTCGACTATCAAAATCCTGGTGGAATTTGAGTCAGGTAAAGGATACTCCTTTCCCTCCTAAAAACTATGTACTATGAAAAGTTACTAGCTGCCTCTTGTACTAAAAAGAGCCTTTGTCTTTTTGATGTGGGAAGGCTTTTCTTGGTGTTTAGTCAGGGATGACAATTGCTAAACGTTTTGGATCTTTTAAAGCTGGCCTGGACTGCTGCATGTGTCTCACAGTACTGAGTCCACTGATGATCCTCACGTGGCCTGGCTGCAGGTTTGGCTGTTCCCAGGATCTGCCTGGCATGCTTCCCGAGCACAAGGTCTCTTTGTCTCCTCTGCACAGAGACAAGAGCTTGTGGCTCAGCTGCGGTTGGCTGTGGAACTAGCACTATCCTGTGGCTTGAGGATGAGGCTGTGAGGGCAACCTGGCTTGCACATCACCTCTCCAAATACAGCAGGCAGTTTAAACAACAGAAGGGAGCAGCAATGAAGCTGTTTTGGACAGCACTGAAACATATATGGCCATAAGACTGTAGCAGTGTTGACATCTCTTTTGCTTTTCCTGCTTGAGAGGGCTCCATCTCCTTGGCTCCTGTGTGTTCAACTGGTTGTAGTACAAATGGTGCCCCAAGAAAGATTAGTGATTGTTTTATTTGGCTTTTGTTCTCCCCGTCAAGTGGCATGTACAGGACATGACAAGGCACCTGTCAGCCCATGGTAGGATTTTCCTTCTACTGCCCTGCTGTGTGCACAGGTCCTTTCATGCTCTCTGTCAGTCCAGTTCCTCTGTCTGGTAGGAGTGGCGAGAGAGCTGTACAACTTTTTTTTAATTTTTTTTTTTTAACCATGTGCTACAAGCTATACCAAGATCTGTGGGCAAAAAGGAGGACTGGATTAAATGAAAACCTGACTGCTTTTTCTTACAGACAGACAACACTAGTCATCTATATCATGTCTCTAGTGGGAATGATAATCTACACCTTCACTCTGAGCCTAGGCCATCTCTGGGTGGTCTTTGTGACTGCGGGCATGCTGGGGTAAGTTCATGTGCAGGCTGCTTTCCTCGACATGCTAGGGGATGAGCAGGAAGGCCAAGCTGATGGTGTTGGGAGGGACTGGGGAGAGACATGGCATGTGCATGGCTCCTGCATGGTTTAAGGAAAAAATTATCTGCTCTTCCCATCTCTCACTTGTATGTGTTTCATTAGAGTCAGGGACGTTATTGTGACCCTGCTCAGCTGCATCTGCCTTAATTGTTCCAGGCAATCAAGTGGAAACATTTGGAAAGCCAGGGATACTGCATCCCAATAGATGACCAATGGACAAGAATGAAAAGCTTGTCTGCCTAAGTGGCTGTTTGACCGTGCTGGGGGTGATGCCCCTTAGAGCTATGGGCCATAGTCTGCCTCTTCAGTCTTCCTTCTGACAGTTGCTAAGTCTTCCTTTCTGTGTGCTTCTTTACAGTTTTTTCATGACAGGATACCTTCCCCTGGGCTTTGAGTTTGCTGCAGAGTTGACGTACCCAGAATCAGAAGGAACATCATCAGGGATCCTTAATGTCTCAGCACAGGTAAGTGCGCTGTTTTCCCTTTGCTTGCCTCTTTTTAGGCAGAGATTAAATTGTAGTTCCAAGCCTTGACTTCTATTTCTTGTCCATTATTAGTGTAATGTACTGTAGATCTAAGCACCCTGAGACCTGGCTTTTTGATTTATGTTCCCCATAGCATTTCTCTAGTGACAAACAGAAACATTCTGTTTCTGTTTAAGAAAATCCATCAGGATGCCAGTCGCCCTTGCCTTTTCCAACATTGCTCCTAACAGCCTAGGACCTGGCTCTTCTCCAGTGAGAGATGGGATTCCAGCCTTAAAGGTCATTTGTCATCCCATCAGCTGCAAGGAGGTGCCTCTGGATGTGTTTATAACCAAACTTTAGCCTCATTAGGGCAACTGTTTGGCTGGCCTGTATGCTCTGATACTTTGGTAAAGCTGGGAAGCTGTTTGGGCTGCTTTATAATAGGAGTACAGCTGGACACTGGCTTTGTTTGTTTGTAGATTTTTGGTATTGCTTTCACCATTGGCCAAGGGCAAATCATGGATCACTTTGGAACGAAGGCAGGAAACCTCTTTCTTTGTTCCTTCCTGTTCCTGGGGACCGTTATGACAGGTAATTAAAATTTTCAGTGTTCTTCTGCTCTGACTTTTCCCCTTGAGCTTGGCATATGGTTGAAGGGCTTTTGTGTGCTGTGGTGTCTGCAGGAAAGGCCAGAACCCACACAGCAGTCCTGTAGCAATGCTGTTGTTCTTCTTTAAGCATCTGATCTGTTAAAAAGAAGATCCAAGGCTTCTTGCTCTGGCTGCTGGTTGAGTTTCAAGGTTGCACCTCCTGCATGCTGCAATAAGGAATCTGTATCCTGCTTGTTTCAGAAGTGCTCTCAGCCTCATCCAGGAGAATGGTTTCCCTTGCTCACCATAACATAACGGAAGAGGCTTCTGCTACTCCTTTGGATCCTGGGGAAATTGATTTGGTCTCTGCATGGTGACTTAACTGCCTTCACATCTCTCTTCCTCCCTCTGTTCCAGCATTCATTAAGGCTGATCTTCGAAGACAACAGGCCAATTTGGAAAATGAACACACAGTGAGTAAACCCCCCTTCAACCCCTGCTGTGGCCCTGTTACTAGCTCAGGACAACATGCAACCTCTCTCCTTTCTAGCAAAGGGTCTGGCTTGTGGGGAAGGTCCTTGTTGGCATTTTCAGACAGGTGGATGTAATTCCAGCACATCCAGCTGCTGAGGCCTGTGTTTGCTCACTGTTAATGTCACGCAGAATCTATAGGCTCTGGTCCTCTGGGAGTCTGCAGGGCTTCACACATTTTTGTATTGGCTAGAACCAGATGTAGGGCAGTGCTGTGCTCACTTCTCTCCCCTGAAAATGTGTTGAGCCCTTCAGTGCTTTGCCCTTTTTTAGAGCTGATGAACTATTATTCTAGGCCCCTAGGGTTATTCTTATTCTGCCATCAGCTGCCAAGTGGGGTTCAGTATATGTGACTGGAGGAAGCTGGGTTACAAAGCCCAAATGAGGGCTTGAGCAGCCTAGCTCCTTACACTTTGCAGAGTGCTGAGGACAAGGCTACTAGTTCATATCTGCTCACCAGAACTCGGGGTATGATGTCCCTGTGACATGCTGTGCAATAAATGCAGCTGTTTGCGTGTGGGAGGGGGCCTCTAGTGAACTAATTGCACACATACTTTTAGAAGCTCTTTTTGCAGGGAAAGGGAGGGGACTGGTTGTTTGAGGCTATTTTCCTTAATCCTCCGGGCTCCTCTTCTACGACGTTATCAGAGATATCCACTCAATGTTCAGGAAGCCATCAGTGACCATGACTAGCAAAGTGTGTAAATCTCAGTTCTCTGCCAGCTGGAGTCAGCTCTATTCAGAAGACAGTGCTGCCCTCGTCCAGAGAATCTAACCAGTCCAGTCTGGAGAAAGACCAGAAGGTCCAAGAAGCAGGTCTTCTCTGACCAACTGCTCAGGAAGGTGGATTTTCAATTACAAAATACATGCTTTTTGATTTTTATTTTGGTTTTATTTTTACTGAACTATCTGAGCACAAATGCAGAGGGTAGGGTGTATTAGGGAGGGTCCGAGATATATAGACACGTGAAAAACCAGACACCATAAGAACTCAATAAAGCAAATATTTATTACCAAGAGGTGGCCAACAAAACGAACAAAGCCAAAAGGGAGGAAGGAGGAGAGAAATAAGCCCCCAGCACGACTTTCTCAGTTACCCAGCTGTTGCCTATGTGAGAAATAGAAACCCAGTCGGGCAATTTCCAATCAGAATTTATTATATGATAAAAGCAAATTCAGCGCTGGGTGATCAGGGAAGGGGTTCAACAACTCCCAATGCCTGTCACACCCAAAGAAGACATTTGTTCTATATTTATTTCCAGCTACTACATGAATATTCATTATACATAAGTATAAACATTACACATTGTTAGGTCAGACATTCCACAGAGATTTCTTAACAAGCATTCATAATATATTGTTAAATCAGACTTTCAGCAGATGTTCACTTCTTATCTATACAAAGTTATAAATTTTAAGAAAGATGCTATTATCTAGCTAACTGAACACCTAGCATGCCTATAATTACCCATAGCAGAAGCTGCATCCTTGGAGAGTCAGTAAGTTCACAAACTGGCAGACATCCCCGCCAAAGGCAACGTTGTCCTTGGTGTGAAGTTAGCTCCCACCAAGAAAGCGCTATCTGCTTTTTATACAGTTAATTGAGTGGCCACAACCTCCCAGGTGTGGCCAGCACTGCCCAGCTAGAGGCCTTCAGTCCCACCTCCCGGTTATGTAAGTGCATCTCTTCTGCGCACGCGCGAGAACTTCAGAAATCCCCTGACACACGCGCAGTATGTTTTGGGGGTCTTTAATTGAGTCTGGGGGCGAGCCTTCCTCATCTTCTTCCCCACTTTCTCCTCCAAGTGCCCTTGGAGGACAACTAGCCAATCACAGAATGCCAATTAAAACAGTTTATACAAGAAGCTCTCTTCAAGGACAACTTTCCCGTTTATCAGTGCTTGTTTTCCCATAACTTGGCAGGGAAAGAGCAAAACTTTCACAGGTGGCAGGGCCAAACACAGACCAAAAGTATCAGCATAAATTCACCCTGGTACAGTAGGGTAAGGGAGTTCATGCTACCTTGAGTAGTTCTTGTACCTATAATTCTAGACTAGTTGGATGAAAAAAGGCTGCACAACTTATCCAATTTGGATATAGGAGTCCCCTCCTCCCCATTGTAATAACTTAAACATTATTTCTTCTTCTTTTTCTGCTCTGAGGCTTACAACTTTGGTTGATTTTAGCAGTGGTGAGCATCATGGTCTACAGGACCAAGCTAGAAGACAACTGCTCTCCCAGAATCCTGGTGTGAATGCAGCTAACTGGAACACACTTAGCTTAAGTTGAGCTGGAGTAAAGACCAGTCTGTTTTGATACACACCCAATTGCTTGTATCCTTCCATTAGCTGTTCTGAAGTCAAAGGCAGAAGATGAATTGTAAGGCCAAACCATCCTCTGCAAGCCCTAAGGCAGCAGGGCTGTAATGAGAGGTGCTGGTGGCACGGTGAATTAATTCATAACATGTATGTGGAAGGCCCAGGAAAGGACCCAAGGTCATTTGGCAGTGAAGGTGATGCCTACTAGTACTAAGGTCCTTTCTATTTGTCAGACATTTCTCTCACCAGACGAATTGTACATTTTTGCTTAAGCCATTTTTAGTATCAATCTTTTCAGTCTAAATACTATTGTAAGAGCTTGCTGCTGGAGGGGGGAGAGCATTGAAACCAGAGCAAAGGTGGCACAGGTGTCATTTTTATTATCCTAAAAGCCTCCAGAACTGAGAGTAGAAAGAACCAGAGGGATGTGTGTGAGGTAACAGGTCTCAGTCAGTCAAGACTCCTTCCCCCGAGAGTCATGCTTTGAGGAAGTCATGATAGACACCCTCCACAGTCTCAAATGTGGCCTCCACATGGCTGAGCTCACCTGGCTACTTCTCAAGCTTAACAACCAACCACAAGTGCTCAACCAACTGAAGGTAGGCTGAATCTGGTGTTTGGCACTTAAATGGATGGCTCAGGCAGGGATCAGCCAGCTGGGCTTTGGCATTGTGTGCTGCTTTTGTGGAGAGTTCTGATGGAGTAAGGTATTGGAGCTTTTCTATGTGGCACAGCTGCCTTACACATGCTTGGGTGATTTTACTGGTTTTTTCCTTTGCCTGTTTCTCTTTCTTATTTTGCCCCACTTTCATTTCCTTCCCTACTTGCCTCCATATTTTCAGGGATGGTGACTTGTGACTGTTGTTACAGAGACTCCAAGGCAGCAATCAGATCATGGATTATGGGACTGTAGCTTGTAACTGTAACCCATCAATTCCCACTCCTGCTCACTAGCTTATACACCAAGGTAGGAGAATTGCACTAATCTACTTCTCTGAACTCTCACGGGGTGGCACAGGCACCAAGCCAATGGCACTTCTGGGGTGACAGCAATGGCCATAGAATATCAAGAATCTTTCTGGCCTTCTCAGGTACTCATCTGAGAGGAAAGACAAGACAGCATCCAAGGACATAGTGCAGATCCCACCAGACTCATGTCAGATAGAGTCATAGAGATTCAAATAGGTGCAGCGAGGCAAAGTCTGGTGCTGTTTAAATGGAGAACTGAATTATCAGTCAGTTCTTGGGGAGAGGAAGTGCAGACATTGGCAGACTCTTCTTTGACATTACTTTTACAGTCCAGTTTCTTGGCTGGAGGTGATATAAGGAACCCTGTAGAGAGTGGGCTTTGATCACAGCCAGGGTGCATGGCCAACTTCAAGAAGGAAGTTTAAAAACATCTAGCAATAAGAGAGTCATTGGGTTCGTGCCATTTGGTATAAGAATTCCTGAAATTTTAAAGCTCTGTGCTTGCTGGTCTGTGAATCTCAGTGGCACTTGTCATTTGCTCAGCTCTTGCTTGGTGTGGTATGCTTTATTACTCACTGTCCCCTGCTTCACATGGCTGGCTGGTCTGCCAAGTTAACCTTGCTACCCTTTGCTTTTCAAGGTGTTTGTAGAGTGTGTGTGTCCCTTAGTGCCACAGCCAACAGGACTAACAGGCAAAATCAGAGTGAATCCCTTGGGAAATCCAGACTTAATCCTGCTAAGACTAAGGGATGTGCTACAGGGACCATGAAGCTGCTATGCTTTGATGGAAGTGTGAGTAAGTCCCATGGGCAGGGAAAGATTTTTCTCCAAGCTGAGTGCTTCTGAAGTTGTCTCCATGCTGCAGTCTGGCAGTTTTAGCAGGGTGCATGTGTGGTATTGATTTGGGACCAAGTAGTTGAGGAGCTGTAGCTGCATGAGCTGGGCAAACCCACTTGGGGTATACTGGAACTTTTTCGATGGCTGAAGTTTATGTCATCGCCTTTGTCAGCAGACCTAGCTTGGTGCAGTTACCAGTGTTACCACTGACATCTCAGCTGCAAAACAGACACTGCAAGCAAAGCTCAAGTATTAGGCTCAGGTATTGATGCCCTGTGTCAAAACTGCTTCCATAAAGACTGGTCATCTTCATAGGAGACTCCCTTCTGAACAGAACAGAAGGCCCAGTATGCAGACTGGACCTACTTCTTAGGGAAGTCTGCTGCTTTCCTGGGGCCAAGGTAAAAGATGTGAAGAGAAAGCTTCCTCCCCTGGTACAACCCTCAGATTATTATCCATTATTGATTTTTCAATAATGCTGTGCAGCAATGAGGTCCCAACAAGTCCCAAGGAAAGGCGGATCCTGCTTGACTAACCTGATCTCCTTCTATGACAGGGCGACCCACTTAGTGGATGAGGGAAAGGCTGTGGATGTAGTCTACCTGGATTTAGTAAAGGCTTTGACACAGCATTTTCCTGGAGAAACTAGTTGCTCATGGCTTGGGTTGGTACAATGTTTTCTGGGTAGAAATCTGACCAGATAGCCGAGCCCAAAGAGTGGTGGTGAATGGAATTGCATTCAGCTGGCACCCAGTCACTAGTGGTGTTCCCCAAGGCTCAGTACTGGGACCAGCCCTTTTTAATATCTTTATCAATGAACTGGACAAGGAGATCAAGTGCACCCTCAGTTTGCAGACAACACCAAGCTGGGCAGGAGTGTTGATCTTCTGGAAGGTAGGAAGGCTCTGCAGAGGGATCTGGACAGGCTGGATCCACGTGCTGAGTTCAACTGTATGAGATTCAACAAGATAAAGTGCAGAATCCTGCACTTGGGTCACAACCTTATGCAGTGCTACAGGCTTGGAGAAGAGTGGTTGGAAAGTTGCCTGTTGGAAAAAGACCTGGGGCTGTTGGTTGACCGCTGCTGAACATGAGGCAGCAGTGTGCCCAGGTGGCCAAGAAAGCCAGCGGCATTCAGGCTTGTGTCAGAAATAGTGTGGCCAGCAGGACTAGGGAAGGGATCATCCCCCTGTGCTCAGTGAAGCTGCACTTCTTGTACTGTGTTCAGACAAGACAGACTGAGGTGCTGGAGCATGTCCAGAGAAGGGCAATGAAGCTGGTGAAGGGTCAGGAGTACAAGTCTTATGAGGAGCAGCTCAGGGAGCTGCGGGTGTTTAGCCTGGAGAAAAGGAGACTGAAGGGAGACCTTTTTGCACTCTACAACTACATGAAAGGAGGTTGTAGCAAGGTGGGTGTTGGTCTCTTCTCCCAACTAACAGGTGACAGGACAAGAGGAAACATCAATTTGCTCCATGGGAAGTTTAGACTGGATATTAGGAAAAATTTCTGCACTGAAAAAGTTGTCAAGCACTGGAACAGGCTGCCCAGGGAAGAGGTTGCGTCACCATCCCTGGGGGTATTCATGAGACATGTAGATGTGGCACTTAGGGGGCACGGTTTAGTGGTGGATTTGGCAGTGCTGGGTTAATAGTTGAACTGGGTCATCTTAAGGTCTTTTCCAACCTAAACAATTCTGTGAATCTGTGGTTGTTGCAAGGAGAAGAGTGACATTTAAGAGTCAGTTGTGAGCTTCCAGATCATGCAGAGCCATAGAGTTGTGCAGTCCTCACACTTCCCACTGAAGCACTGTACCATTGGCTGTGTAGCAGTTTGTCTTCTATCAGTGCCCTCATCTGCTAATGGTTATAATTGAACAGATGTTGCAGTTAGTAGATTAAATTAGCCTAATGGCATTGTGTACTCCTTGTCCTCTATTAATAAAACTGTAGTATGGTCCCAACAATCCTCTCACTTTTGTCTACCTCAGTTCCCAGAGCTCCATCTGGGTTAGCTTTCCAATCTCAGGACACTTGGATCAAGTGCCTATTTTACATGATAATGAGACTCTCTGTGTTCTACCTTTGTTGTAAGTGCATCTCAAGTGATTCCAACATTGTGCCTTAAGGTTTTGTAGTAGTGTCAGTTGATTCAGCACACACATTATACTCATTAATATACTGTGTACTGCCTGGGCTCATTTTCTCCTGGTTTCCAGCATCCATGCAAACCTTCTGTCATTGTTTCTTTGCGTTTTGAAAGAGCACTTTTGCTGATCTGCCACAGTTTGTTTTGATTTAGGATTGAATTATTCAAGTCTCAGGCTATGTTTGCTTGGAAATACTTTTTGGTTTCTTTTGACTTAGGATTGAATTGTTCAAGAAAAGTCTTAGGCTATGTTTGTTTGGAAATACTTTTAAGTTTTGAGGGCTTTTAGGAAAGCAGCTATCATTTAGAGTGCAGGATTCTAAAATGGCAGGACTGTCTTTTTGTTCAGACTGGGCTTTGCTAGGCCTCTTTGAAACTTGCAAATTTGATTAATGTGTGTTCAGGGCACTTGAGACTCCTGTCTGCCCATCTAATAGAGTAGTAGATAAATTGATTTTTGTGTGTGTGAGAAACATATTCTTGATAACAGAGGATAAGTCAGGACTTGATCAGTGCCAAATACCTTTTTTGCTGGTTGTATGTTTGCCTGGATGCAAAGATGCATCCGTTGGATTGCAGTGGAATACCCAAAAGCATGTTGCTTTTCCTTCCAAAGCCAGTGTGATTTAGAGGCTGGCTTAGGTCATTAGGAAAGCATCCACCCTCAGTAGCTTACTGGTTTCCCTCGGAAGCTGTACCATGCTCAGTCTCTAGTGAAATACTGCCAATAAAATAATGCTGGAATTTTGTGTAGCAGGCACAAACAATCCTCTGCTTTCCAAACTTCCCTCCTCCCTTTCATGTTTACTGTGTGGCAAATAGCCTTCTCCAACTGTCCCAAAGCCATAGGCAGGCCATCTCTGTGCCCTTTTCCACTACTGTGACTGCCAGCTATGAGAGCAGCCTTCCTTTCCTAAGGTGATGGAGCCTTGCAGACTGGCTGATCTCCTAAAACTCTGCTCCTGTAGCTCCACAGCAGGTGAGTGGTGCTCGGACGCCAGAGGTTCTTGGGGAGCCTGTTGGGGAGCCAGAGGTTCTTGGGGAGCCTGTTGCTAAAGTGCTTCCATAGTGCATTCTAGTGGAGTTTCCCAAGTCTAAATGCAGTTTTCGCCTTATTCCTAAGTGTAGCATTACAGCATGCATTCCCCAACCCCTCCTGCTTGTAGAAGTTACCTCTTTGCACTTCCTGGCTTTTGCTTCCCAGCTTTTGCTTCCAGACATGTCTTTGAAGCTTTCCTGATCTCACTCCTCTGCTTTGGGATATTGCTGCTGATCTCTATAAAACCTTTTCACCTGCAGTTTGTGTAAGAGCCTACTCGAAATGAAACTGTTTCATATCTCTTGCTTCCATGCTGCCTGGACTTCTCTTGAACTGCACTGGCGATGTGATCCTCTTTCTCATGCACCTCTGACTTCTGCCTCAGATGTCAGTCTTACCCCACAGTGAGTAAATTCAGAGCCCAGGCTGCAGGAAGCTCCACATTCACCCTTAAAGTCTGCATGCCGTCTTCTGGATTGGTGACAGTTGGGCAGAATCAGAACTCGGAGAGGTATCAGAAATCCCCTGGGAGAAGTCTCAGGTTTAATCCTAACATACCCTAGAAAGGCTCAGAAGAGCTCATCAAGCTCCAGCCAGGAAGGCTGAACTGGAATTGCGAAAGTGGTGGGAACTGGGCAGCAGTCTTTGTTTTCCTTGCTTTTCCTCTGGGAAATAACTACAGTTCCCTCCATCTTAAGGTTTCGAGTAATCAGGTTAGTTCTTCTACAGGATTTATGAAGAAAAAGAACTTGTGTATCTTTGCTCTCTAAGATATGAGTAAGGAACTTAGAAGGCATAACTCCGGGGAATTATCCCAGCCATAAATCCAAGCTGGGGATAGGGAAGAAGCAGGACCGAGGGTGCCAGCCCTGAATGGGCAATGTGAGTGGGGACAAAAAGACTTGAGGATGAGCAAACCAGCAATGTGTCTGGGAGTTGAGGCCTCACACATGCCAGAGGAAGGACACAGAGAAGCTATTTGTTGTGCTGAGCCTCCTGAGGATGCACAGGATGCGGGTTGTCTCTGGTGTTTGCACAGACACTGTGCTGCCTCATGGCATGAAGGAGTTCCCAGTGCCTTCACTTGCCCAGGGAATTGGCCCTACAATTCGCTGCTTTGAGGCTGAGCTTGTGTCACAGTGAAGTGTTGTTGATGAGCTGGCTGTGAGGCTGGTACCACTGGAGGTACCAGCCCCACAGTGTATTAGCAGTGCTTTGAGGACTGCAGCAAGTAGCTTAATGGAAGTGGGACCCTTGCACTGCCCTGCTGCCCCAGTGACCCTTGTTTGGGCAGTCAAAGTGTCTGGAAAAGGAAGAGGGAACCAGTTTCACTCTCTGAGGATGGTGATTCTTCTTTGGGGATTTCTGCACACTAGCAGAGAGTTAAAAATCAGGCAGACTCTGGTCAGCTGATGTCTCTGAAGCCTGAGTCTGGCCACCCAGGATCCTAACCATATTATTTTTTCTGTCTGACTTGCAGAAAGTGTTGCCAGAAGCTTACACTAATCCCATAGTTCTTGAGGAATCAAGGTTGTGAAATGGAGGGGTGGCAGAGCTGGGAGATGCAGCCCTCCTCATTCCCATCTTTGCTACCTGCACCACCCTCCTGTGACATGTGCCCCATGGTCGGGAGGAAGCATCAGGACAGGAGCCCAGTGAGCTGCTTCTGGAGAATGTGAAAGAGCAAAACAAGAAGGGCATTGCTCTCTTCAGTTATACCTTTGCATCTTGCTATTTTAGAGACTTTGCTGCTTGGGAGAAAAAGTTGGGAAAACCCACTGTGTCCCACCCCATCCCACCATGTATGCTTGGAAAAAGCACATGTGCTGAGAAAAGCCACAGTACTGGGCTAGCCCTGAGCACATGAGGGTGGCACGTTGCTTGTGGCTGTGCCTCCTCTCACAGGCCAACTGGGACATGAAATGCAGAAGCTGGACCACACTTTGTGCGTAGACCTGGAAGAGCTTTCAGCAAGCTCTCGTGAAGAGGGATTGCTCTGCCTCGGTGCCTGTGATCCTCTGTGTTGCACAGGTGATGGTGGAGGCCTCAGTACATCACCAGCAAGTGAAAAGCAGTGCATCAGCCACTGCCAGCTCTGTTTTTATTATTTGGCTTTCCCAGATGAAGCACTCTTAGTCTGGATAAACCTCTGCTCAGAATTCACTGGGGTTGGCCTGATGTCCCTATATATTAGGAGTAATTGAGAGATACCAATATGCCTCCTTCTACCTGGAGGCAAGACTAGTTCTGCAACCTAAGCCTAGCTCATCACTACATTAGTAATAGAAGTGAGTCAACCCACAAGTTTGACTGTCTTCCATCTTAATAAAAAAGTGCCTTTTGCATGTTTCAACAGTACATAGAAACTTTTGTGAAGTGTTATATTAAGAAAACCAGCCAAGGCTGTGTTGCTTTTCACAGCCATAGAGAGGGGTATGATGGGAATCCAGATTTGCTCCAGTGTAGAAGCTGCCCTCTTACCAGCATTTGTGTCTTATAGACACTACCCATCTGTATGCTGCTTATCTTCTAAACATAAATGAAGATCCTTACATCACTTCTCCTTCATTTGCAGCATCCCACCCCTGGTGGAGACATCAAGTGTCCTTAAATCACGCAGTTATTCATTTATCATTTGAAGGAGGGGACAAAAACTGCACTGAGGTGGAACAGTTAAAAATACTGCTCTCTGACATACCATTTTTGACAAAATATTTTTTGGTTGAAATTATAACAGTCTTTGATACATTGCATTTTGATGCAGCCTGCCTGAGTTCAAGAAGTGTTTGGACAATGCTATCAGGTGTATGGCGTGATTCTTGGGGTGTCCTGCCCAAGGCCAGGTATTGGACTTGATGATCCTGATAGGTCCCTTCCAATTCAGCATATTCTATGATTAAAGTCCTATCTTTGGTAGTTTGGGATTGAGGATGGGGGTTTAGAATGATTTTAAATAGAAGTTTTAATGTAAACACATTGGAAGTGTACAATGAAACCTGACAGATTCATATTAAATATTTGAAACAATCTACATGTAGCTCTTTTAACAGGCTGAAATGTTTTGCAGAATGGAAAAATCATTTTTCTGCCCAGTGCTACTGCTGTGCTCTTTTCTTCCGTGTTTTTCCTCTCTTTCTTCTGCATGTGAATTGTCTTCCGAGCTAGGAGTTCCTGCTGGTTGTTTCCTACTTTCTGTGTGCAGCCCACTGTTTTGGGCATTATTTTGTCTAGGTCTAAGCAACCTGTTCATGTTTTCTTCATCTTCTACAGTTATAGTTCACTACACAGGTAGTTCAGTCCTTGCTCACAGATGCATAGTTCAAATTTGCTATCACCAGCATGCTGCGGAAGGGAGAGCTGCAGCAACCCTCTTCACGTGTGTGATGTGAGCAGTCAGACCTGGAACTTTGTGGGAAGGAGTCAGGCAAAGGTAGGTTTGCTGTAAAGAGAGATGATGTATCCTGCAACATACAGTACAAGCCGCTGTCGGCTCTGATCCTCTACCCACTTCTGTGTAGCAGAAAGACAAACATAGCATGCTGCAGTTTTCTGTCATTTATTAGAAATGGCCCCTGATGAACACATACATGCAAGTTACACGGCAGTGCCAGGGGTAGCACCTATTCTCTCTTTCTGGTCCAAAGTGTTCAGTGAATCCTGGATAGCCCTGCACCTTCTCCCTACAGTTACACTGGGAGAGAAGTCCTTAGTGCACTGGGCACGCCTGAGACTTTGCCTGCTATCCAGGGAGTCAGTCATCAAATGCCCCCCACAAGCTTGACACAAACTCCTCTGGGTCTTTGACATCAGTCAGTTGAAATGTTGCCTGGACAAGAAAAAAAGACTTGGTAATGAACAGTGATTGACAGAGTCCAACACTGATCCACCACTGGGACTGGTGTCCTGGAGAAGTTCAGCTGAGCTTTAGTGGAAGTCTGGCAGTGAAGACCGGGGATGACGCTGACCTATACAGAGCCCTCATCTTCAGTTTTTCTTCTTGTTTTGTGATAGTGCTTCTACCTCCAGGTACTGCAGCCCAATCAGCATCCCCATAATAGAGAAACCTGTAATGGAGATACAGGATGAGTTGTGTAGAAAATGCTGGACCATCTCATCCCTGCCCGTAGCCTGTAGCTGAATGGGGAGTTTTTCTGGGGGGTCATAGCTCCAAGGGGAGTTTGTGGGGGGAGGATACAGAGCAATACTTACTTGCTACCATGAGGGGTGCCATAACTCCAATTGTCAGGGCTGCAGTGTGGTAAATAAAGACTTCGGAGAGGAAGTGAGCAAGGGCCAAAAAGAAGGTAAAGAGCGTGATGTGATAAAGGCTGTTGGAGAGCAGAAGAAAGCAGGTTATCATATCATACTATGGGCATGAGTATGGCTGAGTGGAAAAGAAGCAAACCTGCATGCTGTCCCCTCTGCCCTCACTGTCAGCACAGAGGGCACTTGGTCCCTTGCCTAGTGAGGTGCAAAAACTCCCTGGGCAACAGCAGAGGGGAGAATGGGGCCGAGTGTTCAGTGGTGCATTGAAAGTCACAGGCATTATCTGGCCTGAAGGCAGGTGAAGAGAGGAGAGCACGAATAGGGCACTAGTGAAGTGAGAAGTATGTGCAACTTCTCACAAAAACCACAAAAAGAGGGTGAGAACAGGGTGAGCAGAGAACTGGGGTGACAGGACTTGGCTGACTCCAGGCTGCATCACCCAACATGTCTTCCCACCTGTGCTCTGCTATGCCCTAGGGCCCACAGCTGATGAAAGGGAGCAGGTCCAAGAGATCCAAGATCAAATCCCTCAAAGGAACAACCAACTTAATGGGATTTGGTGTGCCGCCACACCCTAAAAACATATAATTGAATCCCTGCACCTCCCTACCTCAGACAAGCCTAGGCAATCCAAGTTTGTGCTGCCAGGTGAACAGTGACTTCTGCTGTGGAGCTTAGGGAAGCAGTGACAAAAGAGTGTGTTCTAGCAACCTCCAATAAAGGCTTTGCCTAGCACAGATCCTGAGTCAGCCTGCTTAGAAATCCCTCTCAGAAACATTTCTGTTAGCACAGGGAGAAATGGCCTGCCTCCCACCTCAGCACCAGGCTGCACCTCAGGCCTTGTCCTCCGCCCTAGGTAAGCGTGTAGGGAAGAAGGCAGTGGGTTAAGGCCACTGCAAGGGGGCGCCTCAATCTGCCACAGTCTTCAGCTGAGCTGTCATAGTACAAAAAGTATTGAGCATCAGCATTAGCAATTGCTTCATCAATAGAACAGAAACACCATCAGAAAACGCTTTCAAGCTGGAGCTCAGAAACTTGTGAGAGTAAGAAGCTCTCAGATCTACCGATTTCTGCCTGAGCTAAGAACAGAAATCAAATGCACAGGCTGTCCCCACAGAGGCAGAAGGGAGCAGCTGCTATCACGCAAATCCTGCACTGGTGTTTGAGCTTTTTCAGGGGAAGGCTGTCAACACTACAGGACGTTTAGGAATAGCTTTTGATTTCCCACCTCTTCCGCGCTGCCCTCTAAGCTAGCTGCTCAGGCTATGACTAGTAAGCAAACCGATCGGGCGTTTCTTTACATACGTCCTGTTGCGGATGTCAATGGCGCAAAGGCAGCGGATCACTGACGACAGCAGAGTCCAGACGCCGAAGGTCCGAGCCTGGAGCCCGTTCACTGCGCAAAGGAAGGAAGGAGCACATGGAGACCACGCATGGCCCCGCCTGCCGCCCCCAGTCCTGCCGGCGCGGCGCAGTAGGCGGGTCCCGGGCCCCACAGGTGGGACCGGAGGAGAGCCCAAAGCCCATGGCTGGAAGGAGAGCTCCAGGCGCCGGGGCGGCCGGCGCGACCCTTACCGAGGCCGGGGCTGGCGGTGTACAGCTTGTCCGAGAGGAAGCCGTGATCGCGGAAGCTCTGCAGGGTGTTCCCGGCGGCGATGACAGACACCATGACGAGCCAGCTGCGCAGCACGTTCAGGAACCGGCTCATCCTCCCGCTGCTCGGACTCGGCCCGTTACCGACGGCGCTCCCGCAGCGCCCCGCGCGCGACACCGCGCGGGGCTGCGATTGGCCGCTGCGCTCCGCTCCACGCGCGCGCCACGTGACGTAAGGGCCACCCCCGCCAATCGGATCCCTCTCAGCGAGGGAGGTGGCCCCACCTCTACCCAGGGCCCGGCCCCCACCCCCTTCGCGGAAGGAGGCGGGGGGCGGTGAGCGCGCCTGAGCAGTGCGGCGGCGGGGGGCGCCTGCGCGCCGGGGCGGGGCCGCCGCCCGTCGGTTGTTGTAGTAACGGGGAAGCGGCGGGAGGGGCCGGGGTCGTTGGGTGTGCCCGGTCCGGCTGCGCGGGGCAGGTACAGCGAGCACAGCGACTTGTTGCCGTGCGGGTCCCCTCCGTTCTTGCTGCTTCTGGGGTCGCCGGATGTCGCCGTGCTCGGCCTGGCGCGGGGTAGACCGGGCCGCAGCCGCCCCTGGGACCGGAGGGCCGCTCCTGGGCCGGTGGAGGCGTTACGGTGTCCGGCTGGCCCCGGGCGAAGGGGTGGTCTCGGCGGGTGTTTCCCGTTGGGCCGGGCCGGCCTGGCGCGGGTCTGCGGCCAGAGGCAGGGCAGGGCAAGGCAGGGACGGGACAGGACGGGACGGGACGTGCTTCAGCGGTACACGCTCTAGGCGATCTCACGGGCAGGTGGGGAGTAATCTCTTAGACGGTGAGGGTTCTTCATTTATTCTCCTGGCTAGGAGGTGATTTACAGCCTGTAATACGCTCGCTGATTGTCCTGCGAGAAATATGTACTGGTAGGAGGTGGGAGTTATCTCGCTTCTCTCGCTGCCCTGTTCAGCTGTGCATTCGTGCTTTTAATCTTTTTTGCAGGTGACCACTCTTGCAAGAGCCCTTGAATCTCCAGGAGGGAGTTTTGGAGGTTACCGAGACTGGGCTGTATGAAAACTCCCAGAGGAAATGCCAGTTGGGATGGCTAAAGATCTGGAGGAAACTGGCTCATCCTCAGAGGAGGAGGAGGAAGATGCTATAGATGGACTGGAGTAAGTAGGGAAAAAACCTTTGAACTGTTTTATGTGTCTGTGCTTCCTGCAGGATTTGTACTAATCTGAAAAGACAGATGCATTTCTTACCCTCCTACCTATAAAGTGGAAGATGGTTGGTTTGGGCCTCAAGCCTGTGGGCAGGCTGCCTACATTGGTAGCCTGAAAGACCACCATATTCACCAGGGTTGGATGTGCAGCTTTTCCTTGGCTGCTCTGAAGTCTGCAGTTTCATTGATTTCTTTCTGTCATGTTCCTAAGCTGGGAACTTTTTTGATTATGTCCTTTTTTGTTTGTTTTGGTTTGGTTTAGCTTTTAGTGCTGCAGAGAATAGGAATCTGTAAAGTAGAATGATATACAATGTTCTATGTCCTTTCAAAAAACTGTCTTGTGAGAACTCAACTGCTAGAGTTCATGTTACTTACTAGTATAAGTAATTATGTTTGTTCCAGCTTTGTTTAGTAACCTGTTTTATCTTTGCTTATGAAGAAGTTGCTTCCTTATTCTTTGCCAGAGTGGCATCCCTTTTCTTTTCAGCTGTAACATGTCCTGTTAGTTTTCTTTTGGGTGCACGTTGTGCCTAAGTGCCCAGTTGCAAACTGCAGCAACTGAAGGCATTTAGAGGAATTTTAGTTCATACCAAGTGGTTGGCTTGGACTTGCTAGATCCTCATGGATGGAAAGGTCCAGAACTGACTTCACCTAGAATGTAACTTTAAAAGTGTGTCTGCATCAAGTGGCCAAGGGTTATGCTAGAAATGAATGACTGTCAGTGGGAGGATTGAGCCTTGCTGCAAATCCTCAGGACAGGCTTAATATAAACTCCTGTCCTTTTGCCTCAGCTCATTTCCCACTTACATAAGGCTCTGGCTTGTAGTGTAAATTCTGGAAGCTTCTTGGGTCCCTTCCAGTCTTAACAGCTAATTACACCCTAGTAGTAGGTTCTGGGGTTTTTTTAACTATATTTTAGAGGTAGTGGAAGCACATGGGAGTGCTATGAAGTTAATTTGTCTGGGTGATAATGGTAATAACTTGGTTAAGAGACCAAGGCTACATTTAAGAGCCCTTGTTCTAGCTCTAGGAAGAGGTGGGATGGAGATGCACCACCACCAGAATACTGCCCTTTTATCTCTGTTCATGTGTTTTAAGTGTTGGAAGTGTTTTGTCTTCTCTAGTTTCTCCAAACCTTTGGCAGACAATGATCTTGCACATTCTTTAGACAAATGCTTCTGTGTATCTCTGCCAGTCTTTGTATTTCTTCTTGTAAGTGTAGATAAAGATGTCTCTCCAACTCCTCAGTCTCTGTTTTTTGTTAACTTTTTCTTAATCTCCTTGCGCAGTGAGTAATAAGCAGCCTATTTTATTTGCTTAGGGAGGTTGACAGGTTTCCTTTGGGTGATCTTAGAATTTCATGTGACAGGTCTTAATTTCTTTGATGTGTTCTTAATTCCTCTGAGGAGACGATAGTTCCCAGTGCTGTCTTGTTTGTTTTGCACAGAACTGATGACCGTATCCCAGAGCCTGTGGCTTGAGTGGCGGACTGGGGACATTGTTCTTGAATTCTGGACTTGAGTTCCACTGTATCTGACAGGAATTAAAAAGGAAGAACACACAAGTTTATCCATTGTGTTGAGCCAAGCTTATTCTAGTCTCTCAAACTCTGCATTAGTGCCTTTCTGTGCACTTCAGAGTCCAGGATTACAACCAGGCAGACCACACTGATTTGCAGTTCTGAAATTGGAGGCTGAAACCTGCATTGCAAGGGCTGCTTGTGTGGATACCAGCAGTTGTGGTTTATCCTGAATTATAGATGCTGTTTTCAGGCTATACATTCAGAGAACTGTAGCTGTGAAAGCTCGTGAGATTTTTCCCAAATTGTACTCAGTAAAATAAATACGAATTAAACAGAACTCAGGCTGGCAAGAACAACCCAAAAAGAGGGTGATCTGGAAGATTCCCTTTATAGCTGAGTACCAAGGATGCTGTATTGAGTTTACGTGGCCAGGTTAGCAGGGGAGCTACAGGGTGGCTTCTGGGGGAAGCTGCTGGAAGCTTCTCCCATGTCTGACAGAGCCGATGCCAGCCAGCTCCAAGATGGACCTGGTGCTGGCCAAGGCTGAGCCCATCAGTGATGGTAGTAGTGCCTCTGTGATAACAGAGAAAAAGTTATTGTGCAGAGGTAATTGTGCTCAGAGAAGAGTGAGAATATGTGAGAGGAACGGCTCTGCAGACACCAAGGTCAGTGAAGAAAGAGGGGAACAGGTGCTTCAGGCACTGGAGCAGAGATTCTCCTGCAGCCTGTGGTGAAGACCACGGTGTGGCAGGCTGTCCTTGGAGGAGACCCATGCCAGAGCAGGTGGATGCCCAAAAGAAAGTTGTGACCCTGTGGAAGGCCTGTGCTGGAATAGGCTCCTGGAAGGGACTTGTGGACTCATGGAGAGAGGAGCCTATGCTGGAGCAGGTTTACTGGCAGGACTTGTGACCCCATGCAACCCTGCACTGGAGCAGCCTGTTTTTGAAGGACTGCACCTTGTGGAAAGGGATCTATGCTGGAGCAGTTCATGAAGAACTGTAGCCTATGGGGAAGGACTCACACTGGAGAAGTTTGTGGAGGACTACCTCCCGTGGGAGGGACTCCATGTTGGAGCAGGGTATGGACTCCTCTCCCTGAGCAGCGGCAGAAACAGCATGTGATGAACTGACCATAATCCCCATTCACTGTCTCCCTTTGCCACTGTGGGGAAGGAAGTAGAGAACTGTGAATGAAGTTTAGCCTGGGAAGGGGGGAGGGTGGTGAGGAAGGTGTTTTTAAGATTTGTTTTACTTCTTATTATCCTGCTCTGATTTTGATTGGTAGTAAATTCAGCTAATTTCCTCAGATTGAGTCTGTTTTGCCTATGATGGTAATTGGTGAGTGATCTCTCCCTGCCCTTCTCTCTACTCATGAACCTGTCATTATATTTTTTCCTCACCTGCCCAGTTGCAGAGGGGAGTGATAGAGTGGCTTTGGTGGGTACCTGGTGTCCAGCTAGGGTGGGACCTGGAACCACCACAGATGCCTAGTGTGTGTGTGGGTATGCAAGTCAGCACAGGCAGGGCTTGGGAGCAACCATGAAATCATGGCCAAAATGCAGAGAGTAAATTTATTTTCGTTACCTTGCTAACTGTGGGATCCCCAAAGCAGCACCTGGGCAGAGGCACGCAAGGAGGGATACAGGCACTGTGGAGCTTGGTCCTTGCTAGAGAGTCACTTGAAGCTGCTGTTCACACCTGTTTTTCAGGGATTCTTGCAGATGTAGCTTACCACTATGCTTTGACCTTTCCCACAGCAGGATAGGAATTTCAGGCATGTTCAGTAGGGTGCCTCAGAGTCTATTAGATCCTGTGTTATCTGACCACAGATGTCCTACTTGTCAAACACACGAGGATAGACAACAACTAGAATGTTACATGTATTTTTCCACATCCAAGCTGCAAGTCACTTAGCTGTGTTAAAATCCTCCTCACCATCCTTCTGTTGCCATGGTGTGTTTGCTTGTGTCCTGCCCAAAGGCTAGGTAGGCAAACATGGGCAAGTACGGAGAATTGCTGTGTCCTCATTGTAAGTAACCGTTTGCGTGTATGAGGCTCAGCAGTTGCTTATACTGACTGTCTTGTCATTTCAGGGATCATCCATGTATCAAGTGGACCGGTGGTGGCTGCAGGCGGATCCCTGTCTTGGTGTTTCATGCTGAAGCCATTCTGACCAAGGACAGCTACCTCCGCCTCATTGGAGGTGGGTGTTACTATGTGGCAGGTTTCGGCCTGAAGGCATGAGGTGAAAGTCTCTTCTCTTTGTGGTGTGGAAGAGGACAGAGGACGTGGTAGGAAGGAAATTGCAATCCTCTCTTGTCTCTGAGCACTGAGATGTACAGAAATGCTTGATTCACTGGTGAATGTGTATGATGTTTTTGGATTGTGACAAGTGTCTGTGTTTGTCCCTCCGTTGGTTCTTGATGTGTTGTGAGTTGGAACTGTCTGCTTTCAAATTGAACGTGGAGGCTATGCTGGAATTTAGAACCAGAATATAAATTCACTATAGCTAAGAACTTTAAAATCAGTCATTGCAGTGAGTTTTGAGGTGGTTTCACTGGGAAATAAAGCAACCAACCTCACAGTTGTATGAACAGTAATAAGCTGTAGTAACAGATCTGTGCATCTACAGCCTCACAAGTGAGAGAAGGCCATAAGCAAAATGATTGCTGGCAGCACTTGAACTGGGAGACCAAACCTGTCTTGTGTCAAATAAGGGAGAGCCTCTAAATAAGAGGCTAGCTTGTTAAAAACAATCACTTTGAATTGAGAGAGTTAGTACTTTTGGGTGTGTACAGCTGGGTGCTTATTTTGGATGTGCTGAGTTGGAGAAAACCTTAAAATCTTCTTTCTGTGAAGGTGCTGACACTTCTTTCCTCTCTTGCTTCTTCCTTTCTTAGGTAATTGATGCCTTCATTTCTAATATGCTATCCAAGCAGAAATGCTTCTGGCTCACTGGGGTAAGGGGTGGAGAAGGTGATTTATATGTGGAAACTCCTGATCCTTTTCATGTGAGTTAGAAACATACGTGGATGGTGGCAGAAGCCGATGGTAATTGTAACTTGTATTCTAACTGGAGTGTGGAGTCTCTTCTGCTTTTTCTCAAGTGATTTAACAAGTCTACTGCTGAATAGTGCAACTCATTAAGTTTCCTTCTGCTTTGTCTGGTCCCAGATTATGATACTTCTTACTCTTTTGACTTATTTTTGTGGATAGAACATATTTCCTGAGGTTTAATCTAATCTCCACCTTTTTATTCTCAGTTTGAACCAATTTTTAAAGTGCCTTTTTGAGTCATTCTAGCATTGCAATTTCTGTCTCTTCTCTCTTGGAACTTTTATGGATTGCCACATTGTTTTATATGACAACTGGCTTCTAGTCTTGCTACTTGCTTTAAGTTTACCTTATACCTCCAGTAGAGTTTACTGCTTTTGTTTTTATGACTTTCTACTTGGGTATTGATTTTATCTTTTTATCTCCTTGTCCTATTTACTTTATATCCTGATACATTTTGCAGTTATTTGTTGGAAGATCAATACAGGTGGATGAGATGTAAACAAAAATTGTCTTTTATTTTGGGTTGTTGTGATCTAAAAGGTGATCATATAAGCTAGCCATGTCAGTAAGAGGCATAAGGTTACTTTTAGCTAGAAATACTGATCTTGAATAGAGAAGAAAGAGCTAAAATCATGTTTGGAGTGTTATAAAACAGTCTGTATACAGGGATGTTTAAAAAAATACTTCGTGTATTTGTTAGGATGTCCTGTGCTTTATTTTGATACAATAGGGTTCAGTGGTGCAACTATTTTATAACTAAGGATAAGTTAGTTCAATGACATCATTGGAGTTAATGCTCCAAGAGATGGATAGGCATTTCCTATCACCCTTTCCCTGTTATGTGCTGTTACTCTCTGTGAATTAAATGCAGTTGTACTATGCTGAGTCCTTTTCTCTTCTTTGGTAACATGAGTAACTTTGGTTTATTATTCTAGGTGTAGACTCTAATATCATGTCTCATTGCCTCTTAACAGAGCGCTACCACATGTCCTACAAGATAGTGCGAACAGACAGCCGGCTGGTTCGAAGCATTCTGACTGCCCATGGGTTCCATGAGGTGAGTACCATGAACTTCTCCTCTGGTTATGTGCTGGGCTGGGAGGTGATGATGATGATGTTGTTATTCTAGGGTTTTTTTGTGTTTTGTTGTTTGTGGGTTGGCTTTTTTTTTTTTTACTCTGCAGGGTTAGAACCAGGAAACTGCTGTGGACCCCCTCGAGAATTCTTTTTTTTTTTTCTTTTTAAAGTACTCTGACTGTCAGACTGAAAATATGCCATGATTCTGCACTCTCAAAGGAGTACCCTTTAGTCTTAAACCTGCAAAATTAGGGAAAAAGGGATGATGAAGTTTGGTAATGTTTTTTTAATCTTTTTGCTTTTAAAGCCTCATCTCATACCCTTGGAAAGATCTGAAGGAATTAATCTCTCAGCCTTTACAAGGTCACAGAAGTATTGGTGTAGAGTTTCGCATTTCTCTTCCATCACCTATCTTTCTCTAAAAAGTCTCCTGTATGCCCCTAATGACAGTTTGAGACGTGTGTTTAGGGTGGATTTTTTTCTGAATAACACCAGATTAAGGAATTGGTCTCACAAGTTTCCTGAAGAGATATAAAACGCTTTAAAAATTGGGTTTAAATAGTTTACAAAAAGAACAAACTCACAAGTTTGTTTAGAAAAATATGACACGGTTATTTCCCAGGACAGAAATAGCTTAGGGCAGGAGTTTGGCTGGAGTTACTCTTATATTAGAGATGCGTAGAGGAGATGGTCTTAAACTAGAACTACTTTGGTCTCATAGACCTAAGGACCAGTGCTGTTGCTTTTCATTAGTTCTGTGGTTTTGTATGTGTGTTTATGTTGCTTTTTAGGTTCACCCTAATAGCACTGATTATAATCTCATGTGGACAGGATCACACTTGAAGCCCTACTTGCTGCGTTCCCTTACAGATATTCAGAAAGTCAATCATTTCCCTAGGTAAGGCCTTGATATCATGTTTTGCTGAATATCTCTGTGATGATTTGCAAAACTTTGAATATAGATACCTTAAAAAATAGAGTATACATGATAACGTCCCAACATACTGGGCCTGTGCCACATGCTGTCTTCATTCTAAATGGTCTTTGGGGTTTTGGGGAGGTAGTGTTTGAGTTGAAGTGCTTGTCTGTAGCCCAAATATTGGATTTATTCGATTTTTAATTTTATTTTCTTTATTTGATGGTGTAAGTAAAGTACTTGGGACTTTGGGTTTTCAGTTACAGATAGTCATATGTCCCATTTTAAGGTTTGCAACCAGCATTCCAACAGTTTGCTGTGTTTCAGTCTGTCTTGGGAATTTCAAGAAGTGCTACAAAGGATATTAATACAGTGATAGGACAGTAAAACTAATGTGTATTGCAGGTTAGGGTTTAGACAACTTAAAGTATCTAAGATACTTTAATATCTAGGATAAAGAGTTGCTGTAACATTGGGGAAAAAAAATAGATACAGTCTCTTTTTTTGGGACTTCAGGTCGTATGAATTGACACGAAAGGACAGACTGTACAGGAATGTCACTCGTATGCAGCTGGCCCATGGATTCAAGACATTCCATATCTTACCTCAGACCTTTATCCTCCCGACAGAGTATCAGGACTTCTGCAGTAAGTGAATGGCTAGTGATGCCCAGACCTAAAGCAAAATAACTGGGTGGGGGAAAGGGAATTACTTTTAATATCCTAGCCTTTTGATTATGCCAGCGTTTAAGGTGACAAAATTAAAGGAAACTGGAAAGACAATGGAAAAAGCCCACATGATTTCTTTCTGCTGCTTGCTCTGTGCCTGTGTAAGTCCTCAAGAAGCTGATGTGGGCCAAAGGCTCCAAAATCGAGCTTTATGTGCACAGGGTTGTTGATGATCAGCTTCACAATATCCTTGACTAACGTCCGGGAGAACTGAAGAGAGAAGTGCCAAAAGGAGGCATAGGGCTTAGGAATGTAGGCAACATTCTTGTTTTTCTGCAAATAAGCAAAATGGAAGGTATTTCAGACTTGTGCTGTTTTCCTTTAACCAGATACCTATTCTAAGGACAGAGGACCATGGATAGTGAAGCCCGTGGCCTCTTCCAGGGGTCGAGGTGTCTACCTGATAAACAATGTAAGTGTTCAGCAAAAGGAATGCTCTTCGGTAACGCTGTGTTCAAAACTATGTTGGCTTCCAGGCCAACATAACCAGACACTGTCCCTACTCTGAATTTCAACCATATGTTGGTAAGCAGTT
The DNA here is from genome assembly GCF_001604755.1 of Lepidothrix coronata. Classification (NCBI taxonomy): domain Eukaryota; kingdom Metazoa; phylum Chordata; class Aves; order Passeriformes; family Pipridae; genus Lepidothrix; species Lepidothrix coronata. Next base: position 405,916 of record NW_016690442.1, read on the forward strand.
CAACAGCCCTGAGCAGCTGGCAAAGCCTACCTGGACCTGTGCTGTGTAACTAAAAGCAATCTATTTCTTTGTATGCTATGCTTATCTTGCAATCTACCTTCAAGTCTTAGCTCATTAGGAGTAAGTTTATACTCCCTGAGAGAGTTTGGGAAGCTGTGCTGCTTCATACTCTCCTTGTGGCTGACAGTAGGCTGGCCTTGGGAAGATTTCTAGAACTCTCCTTAGTTGTTTCCCTGTGTGACCTGAACAGTCCTCAAACAGACCCCTTGTCTCCCTCTTTCCCTTGAAAAAGACTAGTTAAAAGGAAACCTTATACAGTAGGAAGTATGTCAATCTTAAAGCTGTTATCTAAAGGCCAGTGTGCCCTTCCTGAGGTGTAATGAGGGTAGTTCTTTGAATTAATATGCTGGTTTTATTGTCTTCTGCTCTTATTGGGCTTTGCAGGGAGTTAGGTTGTCATAGGTAACAAACACATCTGAAAAGGAGCCAAATACACGAGGGGATTCCAATAAATATTCTCAGCAGTGAAACTGACTGTTGAGTCATTTTTTTTTCCCCACTCATTCGAAGCCCCTTAGCCTTCCTTGCACTGAAGGGGTCATGCTGCCTCATCTGTTCTCTACTTGGATCATTTCCCATAAAATAAGGGAGCAATTCGCCAAGTGTATGAGGTAAGTATTTCCAGAGCTGCACTCAGTTTTCTTTGCTTGAAAGGGAGGAATGAGCTCAGGCTCAATGGCAGTTCACCATGACCTGGGGAAAAGACCCTTCTGGGACCAATATCCCTTTGTGTGTTATCTCTGTTCCAGAAACACTTCAGCTAGTTTAGCCCACAAGCCAGTTTCCTTCAGTGTGATGCCATTAAAGGAGTGTCTTCTAGAATCTCATCATGAAAGTTTTTAAAAGCGGCCCTCCTCCACTAACAAAATAACAAACCTTTGCATTTCTCTGATCCATAATAGAACAGGATGTCACTTTTGTGTAATGTGCTGAGGGAAGTTTAGCTTGTTCCCTCACACTGTATAAATGCACTTTATATGCTTAGGTTTCCTGCTCATGATGCTGGTGTTGTGGCTGAACACATGCAAAATTGGATAAAGGCAAGATCATGTGGTTATCTTGGCTCTTTTGCAAACTGAAGACAAGAAAATGTACAAGAAATTGTTTGTACGACTAGTTAAAACTGGTCCCAAGAAAGGCTTGCATACAGCAAAAAGTAAAAGCCTTTTCAACAGATCCCATGACATTGCAATGTATATTTGTCATAGTTAGAGCTTTCTGTTCTGAGCCTAAAGGGTAGCTTCTTCCTGGCACAGGAGCCCTGAACTGAGCCTCTGTAGTCAGTATTTATTCATGTAGGCAAGAAGGTTGAATACCAGCCCAGGATTTGTTATAAAGGAGGAATCATTTTCTTCACTTGTGACTTCCTTACCAACTGTAGCTACATGTTCCTTCCAGTGTCTTCTAAACCTCTCCTTTATATGTTTGGTTAACCCTTGAGGAGCAAACAGAATAACAATCACTTCTTAGATATGTCTTTTTTCCTGCTTATTTTACATCATTGCCACGTGGCTGCTAAATCTGTATTCTACTCTAAGGAACATTACACTGGAAGATTCAATGGGTGGGTTTTTTTGGCAACGTAATCGTTCCCAGACTTCTGATTATGATCTAATTACCTTAAATATGTTGTGACTGACTGTTAAGTTTTTTCATTTTGTTTTTATTTCTTCCCTCCCCAGATGTAGTGATTGGTACAGGGTGGCTTTAGGAGGGCAAGACTGGAAAAAATGATGAGTTTGGTCTAGTTGTCATCTTATTCCTTAAGCCTCCTGTTTTTTCACTGTTGAATTTTCTGTTCCTCTGCAGCCAAGCCAGATTGTTGTGGAAGACAACATCCTGGTTTCTCGTTACATCAACAACCCCCTGCTCATAGATGGTGAGTGTGCTTAGGAATTGCTTTTCTCTCTTCCCCCAACTTGCATCTGAGGATCTCTTTAACGTTTACAGTAATTTAGTTGAATAACTGAGTGGTCTAGCTTTGACTAGTACCAGAAAAATGTAACTAGAGAATTCGTTAAAACCTGAAAGCCTTTCAACTGGGAAAGCTTCAGGCACCTATGTCAGCAGCAGATAATGGTTTATTACTCTCAGGGTCTGTTGAAATTCCTCAACTGGATATGATGTCTGAAAGATATTTGCAGTCACTGACTCTTGAAAACTGTATTTCAGATTTCAAATTCGATGTGCGCCTCTATGTTCTGGTTACATCCTACGATCCACTTGTCATCTATCTCTATGAGGAAGGATTGGCCAGGTAGGGGACGACTGTTCTATTTCAGTGTACCTGCACTTGATGATCCAGACGTGTCTTGGATCTGTACCCCTGAAACAATAGTAAATGAGGGAAGTGCCAGTTAGGGAATTCTGCAGAGTTTATATATATATGATACTTCATCATGCCATTTCCCATCGGTTTTCTTTATATAGATTATTAGATCTTGAGTGAGGAATTTTATTACATATGTAATAAATAAAGCAAGTTTTCAACTCTTAAGGGTTGAATGGCCAAGCACATCGTCATTGGCATGTTCATTCTCAAGGTTGGATTCTTCTTGAAACTTCTTTAGATTATTGGTGCCTTTGTGCCCCTTCTCCATTCTCCAAGGTGAAGGGAATCCAGGCTTTCTCAAATTTATCTTAAAAAAGAAGAGCAGTCAGAGAACTGTTGATGGCTGTATTGGTGATTGTTTTAATACTTTAAACTACTCTTCTAAATACTAAGTCAGTATTTGTATTTTCTGCAGTATCCAGTAAGTGAGTTTAAACTACTTCAATGGTTTTACTCTGCAAGATACTAATTTTCATGAAAGATACCAAAAATTCCCCAGGAAGAGTATTTATCTGCCAAAAGGACCTGTTTCTCTTCATCACAGAAGTTTAGCTAAATATTTATAGAATCATAGAATATGCTGATTTGGAAGGTACCCATTGGGACCATCAAGCCTGACTCCTGGCCCCGCGCAGGACACCCCGAGAATCGCACCATGTGCCTGAGAGCGTTGTACAAATGCATCTTGAGCTCAGACAGGCTTGGTGCCGTAAGTAATAAATTTGAAGCAATCACCCCTCTGAATTTCCAACAGATTAGAATTTTAACTATAGTTATGTTAGAGAAAAGAGCACCTTAGGACTGTCTTCTGCACAGTTTTAAGTAATGCTGTATCTGTCTTATAAGCGCATACGATGTATTCAGAGTGAATATCTCTAGGGTTCGTGCCTGCCGTGGTTCTGACTTGGGTAGATACTCAATCCAAATTATCTTTATCCAAAGCAGATAATGAATCCCAAAGAATACATTAATAATGATCCCACAAGAAATATCGCCCTTTAAATAGATGAATACCCTTCAGGTGTGTTGTGATGTGCCTCTGGCTTCAAAGATAATGTGAAGAGATTGTTTCCCTAAAGGGAGGCAGAACAGAGAAGCTCATCTTCATCAGTGGAAAGCTTGACAACTGTATTCACTCTAGAAAGGGAGCCTTAAGCATATGTGGCATGCAAGACTTTTCTCTTGAGAATTGGCAATTAAATTGTTAATTGCTAATATTGCATGTTTTTGGAAAGTGGAGAAGGGGAAAAAAGAGTTTTTGGCAGGATGTTCTTAGAATGGGCAGTGCATAGCAGGCCTTCAAAACAGGATTTGCACCATCATTAATGTCTTAAAGGTGGTTCTGCTGATCTTGTTGTAGGAGTTTACTTCTGGAAAAATCCATCTGTATAAACACAAGTGTTCTACTCTGAGGATAAGTGTGCATTTTTATCTCTGACAGTAGAGTAGCATATTTTCCTTGTGGTGGGGAAGGAGGAAGTGTAAACGGGGCTGTGTATGGTTTGGGATGTCGGGTTTTTTGTTTGTTTGTTTTTGTTTTAACAATTCCAGTCCAATATTAGAGGTCTGGGGAAGTAAATGAGGAAGGACATAAGTATATTCTTCTTGCTGAAATACACGGATTAGACAGTTCTGGTGAATCCCTTAAGACACAATCATCAAATTATTTAGGTGGAAAGGGAAGTCTGGAGTTTTTTAGTCCAACCTCCTTCTTAAGACCTTCAAAGTTTGGGCACATGCTCTGCAGCCTTATACCATAAAGTTTTTAGTATCTTCCAAGAATGGAATTTCTGTAGTTTTCCTGACAACCTGTTTCAACATTTGATCATTCTCACTGTGTCTGCGTTTTTTATATCTAACCAGAATTTCCCTTGTTGCAGTTTGACTGTTGCCTCTTGTCCTGCTATGCACCTTTGAGAAAAGTCTGGCTCTGTTTTTATACCCGTGCATTAAGGAGTTGAACACAACAGTTAGATCTGTTCTTAGGGGAGGTTTAGGTTGGATATTAGGAAAAGGTTCTTCACCCAGAGGGTGGTTTGGCACTGGAACAGGCTTCCCAGGGAAGTGGTCACAGCACCAAGCCTGCCAGAGTTCNTGGATATTAGGAAAAGGTTCTTCACCCAGAGGGTGGTTTGGCACTGGAACAGGCTTCCCAGGGAAGTGGTCACAGCACCAAGCCTGCCAGAGTTCAAGAAGCATTTGGACAACACTTTCAGGTACATGATGTGAGTCTTTGGGCTGTCCTGTGTGGGACCAGGCATTGGGTTTTGATGATCCTTGTGAGCCCCTTCCAACTCAGGATATTCTATGAATCTGTGATAATTTGTGAGCCAGAGTCTGTGCTTGATAACCTGGAGGCTGTCTGGCTGAATTCCTTTGTTCTTTTGACAGTCAGAGTATTCAATTCTAGAGCTTGAAACAGTGTTGTAGTCAACCCTGAACAATTAACTTAAACTTTCTTTCTGGATATCCATCCAGAAGCATCAGTCTCAACAATTTTGGACTCTCCATCTTGCTAAGATCCCGTGTGGCAGTAATACTTGCAAATCACTTTTCAGCATTCTGAAATCCTGAACAGTTTTATGTGTGTTTAGATTTCATTTGTTTAAATGATAATCAAATCTGAAGCACATGGTGTTGACATACAAGGGAAGTGGAACAGGACACCACAGTATTACCAAATGGTAGTTATCCTTTCCTTCAAATTGCATCCCATCTTACAGCTCTCTGTGAGAGGTAGATAGTATATGGAGAATAAATGGGATATTAGGTATCTTAATATATTCTGTGGTATAAGTCAGCTCTACCAGTACAACTGGGAAACTGGTATAGAGGAAATAATGAGATGTTATCTCTCTTCCAAGGTCCTGACTCTGGAGAGTAGTTCTAGTTCTGTTACTAAGCTTCAATTGCCCACTGAGCAATTTCAGCTGAAGTGTCAGCTACAGTCAGCCTTATAGTTGACTGGTTTCACATGATAGGTATAAGCTTATTGCAACCAGTATCTTTAATTACCCTTAAGCTTTTCCCATCTTCTGTGACTGTAGAGTTGATGTGTTCGTGCAGCAAGCGCTGTCCAAGCTCTCTTGGGAGGACAACATTCAAGGTGAGCAGAGGTTGACAAAACATCAGGTGGGCTGTTCTGTATGGCCTCCAGATGGCACTAGTGATCTTTAGCTTTAGCCATTCGGATTTTCCCCATGCTCTAGATTTGCAGATTCAGTTGATGAGAGTTAAGGAACCTGGAGCTACTGGATTATGGCTTCCTATTTAGCCTTTTTGTGTTCCATTTGACTGCAAGTTAAGTGTTCGGAGAGACCGTTTATTGCTCACATGTAATGCTTTGGTTTAAAGCTGGGACAAAATTTTAGTTGTGCATGGAGAGGGAAATGTTTTAACCTTGGAGTGGAAGCTGTTCTTAATTCTTTGTTTAAGAAAAAAACTTAGACTGCTTAAGAGTAGAAGTAATTTTTAGCAGAGAATTGGGAGGTAATATCAGGATCTAGAATCAAAGGTGATATTGAAGCAATCTAAGGTGAAAATCACCAGCAGAACAAAGGAATCTGATTTTGCAACCTCTGCTAGTGCTTTTGGTGCACTATGGTGACTTCCATGCTTTGAGTTTGCTTTCTGAAGGCAGGTAGTCTCTGAACTGTAGTAAGGGTGACCTTCTGGGTTGTTCTCTTAATTTTTTTTTAATTTTTTTTTAGTCTGTCTGAAAGGTCATGTTCCCTTCCAGTGTTATGCTTTGCATACTCCAAGAGGAACCTGACTGTTTCAGTAAAGTTGGTGACCTTATCAGAAAAGGAGTGCTATCAGAAAATAGTAAGATGTAGTCATCTTTAAAAGGAACAGACTTGGTATAAACACACATTCGTGATGTTTGACTAGATACTCCTTTAGACCTAGTTTCTTTTGGCACAGCTAGATGTGTCATGACATGATCTAGAGTGGAATTTGAGGCTTCAGAGCTGAGGAGAAGTAAGGGATTATGGATCCAACATTTGTACCTTGTATTTCATTTTCCATGTGGAAGAGTGAGAAAAGTTTCCTCTGAAGGAGATGGGAAGAATATGTACCCAGGTGTGTATAACAATTCAGCTTTTCTTGTGGTACTGGGTGACTTAAGATCCTCCTGTTGGATTGAAAAACGTGTTGAACACTTTTCTAGTACATAAAAAAAAAAAGTAGACAGAATGTGCTGCTGTTCAATTGGCAGATATTTAGTAACTTTCCACTGGAAAGGACAAATATAATCTAGATTGGTCATCTGTGATTCACAGCCTGGAGAATTGTACCTGGGACCTTTGCATCGAAAGTGTAGGTTTGGAAAATGAAATGATTGTGGCAAACTTGGTCCAGATTTGCCTGAAGGTGTAATTCAGTCATCTGGTCATACGTGCACCTAGGTAGTTTTATTTATTTGAGACTTCCAAAACAGGTGATTTCAGTAAATATATTGCATGCCTTTTGTATCCTATTTTGAATAAGAGGTACATTGTTAATAAACTGCAGACTTAATTATAAACTTTTGACATGCTTTTGAAGGTGACTCACCAAGCCCAGTTACGGGGAGTCCCAAGGCAGCTCTTAGAGCCAGCTGCTGAATTGGTGGATTATGCTGGTTTTTGGAGGGGTGTTCATGCAAGTAGAGAATAACAAGCCTGACTTGTGCCTGAAGTACAGCTGAAGAGAACATAGGGCCAGGAATAGCTTGTGCTGTTTGTGAGCCTTCCCTATTTTGTCAACTCTCTCTCCTGTCTAACTTCCCTTCCTTCTATGTACTTCCTTATGGGACAGAAAAGAGCTTGGTGGACCTGTCTTGCTTGGTACCTGCAGGCATAATGAGGGCTTGACACTTAATGTGGGGAATTCATAGTGAAATGGCTCCTTGTTTGGAGGGGACTTCTCTATAGTCTACTTTTTTTGCTAAACAACCTTGTTTAGGCAGCCCTATTTCTGAGCTTGAATAGCTGTAAGGGTCCTAGCCCAGCAGGAACTTCTCATTCAGATTTACACTGAATCTGAAAAATAGATTAAAGGAAAAAAAAAAAGCAAAACTGAGCTGAAAACCAAATGTTCTTGCAAAGGGCCCAAGGAGCAGCAGACTGGGGAGATTTTCCAGAGGAACACGAGAGTTCACTCTGGGGTTAGACAGCAGCTGCAACCAGTTGCCATGCTGCCACCTGAGCTCACACCACTCAGCCTTGTGGCACTCCCTCCTTCGGTAGCCTGGCTTCCTAATTAACACTGGCCTCTCTGGGCTATTTGCCTTTTTTGTGCTGGATTCTTGTGGTTTCCAAAGAATTCAGGTGTTCACTTTGAGCCAAGGAATTCACATTGCCTCACAGGCTGCACTTAGGCCAGAGCTGGCCAAGCTGGCTGCAGTAGCCCCATCCCCCTTGCAGTAACCCTTGCCCAACAGGCCTCTGCTTCTTAGGGAGTGTAACTCATTTCTGCATGGACACCTGGGATTGGCTACAACCACTTCAGTAGACATTGCCTTGCACAGAAGCTGTGGAGCAGTGTTACTTGCTAGATGTACTTGCTGGACTTTGGGCCAGTGGATAGTGCATCAAGCCAGGATGTTGCTTCCTTAGTTTTTAATTAAGATCTATCTGTCTATCTGTATATGTCTCTTAATTGAAATTTACTGCTTACACAGACACCTGTTACCTGATACATGTTTTTTACCTTGAATTTTCTTCTCTAAAATGGGGTAGTTGTGCCTCAGTCTGCTACTGTTTGAGAGTTGCAACTAAGCTTACTATATATATTTTTATATATATGGGCAATATAAGTATTTTAATTTTTTTAAATTATATTTAAGTCATGACCTTGTTAAATCTGATTCCCATGGTAGATAACTAGGCACTTGTCTGTGGCATAGGATGTGATTCTTGTACAAGAGTTTCATTTTGAACAAGGTACTCTTGTTGAGCGTGATCAAAACTGCTTTTCTGGTTGAAAGAGTTGTTTAAAAAAAAAGTGGAAAAATGGCTCCTTGAGCCGTATTTGTGTATCTTGTAGAGATATAATTATAGTACTGACCTAGCATATCCAGTAAAAAGGTGTGTGCCTTGTCAGCTCCAGCAACCTGTCTTCTTGATGTCATGTTTTAGGAAACTTTGAAGGAAAGGTCGCTAAACACTAACTAGCAAATTATTTTTTTATCTCTTCCCTAGACCCCGCCTCATCTTTCATTCCTCACATTATTCCTTCTCTCCCACCATTCTCTGAGTCTTTGAGTAGTGGTCTGGTTTACCCAGGCATAACTGGGTGTATATTATATATGTGTATATGTGTATGTATATATATGTATAACTACATGACCCTACTGTCATGCTTAACAAACAGGGTACTAAAAATCATAAAGGCTGGTCAGCTCTTGGTGACGGTCTGAACTAGAGAATGTTTAACACCGAATCACAGAGTGGCTGAGGTTGGAAGGGATCTGATCCAACCCCTTGCTCAATCAGGGCCACCTAGGTCTGGTTGCTCAGAACCAATGTGCAGATGGCTTTTTAATATCTCCAAGGAGGGAGACACCACAACCTCTCTGGGAAACCTGTACCATGCTTTGTCACCCTCATAGTGTTTCCTTACGCTGTATAGGTTCAAAATCCTGCTATGGCAATGCATAAGTTGGAAACATGCAAATTTGTTGTGAAAAGATAAGCGGGGGAAAAAAAGTCTTTTCTTTTCCTGTTCCTGTAGACATCTGGTAAAACTGCTCCTGGATCTTGCTCTTTAACATAGAACTGTTTGAATAATTTTATTCAGCTTTGGTTAGAGAAACTCTGCCACTCTTTGGTGTCACCAAAACTTCTTTTTATGTTTAGTAATTCCCTTACAAGCTTTAGTTTCTGTTCATACTCCGTTGCTAGCTGATGTATCAGATGGATGCTGTGAAAAATACTAATGTAGGAGATTTGGAGATGAGGGGATTGTGATGGTCTTTAGACTTCCTTTTTCCATCCTGTACTGTAAGGGAATTGGGTTCCTTAAACAAAGTGGCAGCTAATAGACTAACAGGGAAGCTAAAGTCTAATGTGTGTGTGGGACACGAGGGACTGGGAAAGTGACTCCAAGCATAAAATTTGTGGAGCATGCTTGTAGAAACACTACACTGACTCTTTCCAGGGCATTTATGCAGGAACTCTGTGTGCAGTCATGGAAAAGTTTATAATTTTTGTAGCACTTGTTTGAGAGAAAAGGGATTAACTATTCTTTCCTTCTTCCCACTCTGAGGTCTTTTATCTTCTCCTCCTCCTTTCCCAGGCCCTGACTAGATGCCTCAACTAAGCATTACATAGCTACCAAGCTTCATGTAAAACCATGTAACATCTTCAGTAAATATTTAATGATCCAGTTTACATGTTTTCAAAATTACGTGCAAAACTTAGTCTTGTGGTCAAATAATTTCCTGAACTAATGCTGGTGATAAGGCAAAGAGTGGTGTACAATCCCTCAGGTAATGTCCTGCCTGAAACTGTGACAGTAAAAGGGTAGGTTCTTTGGGTTAAGGCAGTGTGTGGTGTGGATTAGGGCCAAAGTTTTGTGGGGTGGATTTGGGGATTTTCCAATGTGAGCTTTGAAGTGTTTTGTAGTTTGCTAGGTGAGCAGGGAAAAAGCTTGCATGTCACTTGTGGAGTAGATGGTTTATTGAAGGTGGAGCTTAAGCTTGTTTATTAGGCTTATAATGAACTCTTACAAGAAGGGGAAGGAGAGCAGTAACCTGTCAGTATCTGAATACCAAAGGTCACACTGAAGCATGACAGGGAGGCAGGGAGTGGGGATATCTCTAGGTAGTATACTGTTAGTCTGGAGATTGAGAGTAGTTCTGGAGTCTGAAGGAATTAATAAGGATTTCTCCCTTGATTTATTTTTTGTGCTGCCCTGACTGCCTGCTGCTATTACTGCCACCCTTCTGATTGCTCTGTCTCCCTCTCCAAGAGAAAGTACAACCAGAGGGAAGGCAAATGTGCTATTGTTGAAGGTGAGCTCTGTAGCAGTGTGTAGTTGCTGATATAGAGAATTGGTTGTTGTCTTCATCCAAGCTGACATATGCCAGTGTGACTTGGCTGTGACCAGCTGAGACATGGGGAGGTGTATCAGAACAATGGAAAGTACGAGTGTCACTTCTCTATTCTAAGTTTTGAATTCAGAAATGAAGGGCATCTCTTCTGTCCTGCTGGGGAGCGAAGATGCAGTGAAAGGGAGAGAGACTGCCAGGACTATTCACACAATATGATTGCTGCTTCTTCTGCCTAGGAGACTGTATTACTGTATTACAAACTGACAGCAGTTTGTGTGGAAACTGAACAGTGCACAGTCAACCTCAGTTTAACCTTTCCTATTTCCAACTGTAGTTTTGGGGTAGAAGCTCTCCTACACTATTTCTGCTTAGAGGCTTTCGGAATCTAATCCCTTGTATGTCATGTTAATATGTGTCCTTTAATTTTCTTAACTTATCCATTTCCTCATATTTTAAAAGGATAAGATTCATTACAAGGGGAGGATCTTTGAGCAGTAAGGCCAGGTAAACAAGTTAATGAAAATTAATATCATGTCATTCAGTTTAGGCAGTGAATACAAGCAGTACATAACAACAGGACATGGGAAGGTGCTTCCTGTGTTCTTGCTGCTGTAAGCTGTTGTGGTGGTTTGGGCTAGGCCTTCCTTGGTGACCAGTTTGTAACCAAGGAAGGGTCCAGATTTACCCAGTATTCCCTACGATTTTTACGTAAGCCAGACTATAAGAAGAGAGGAGGAGAGGCCTTCGCTCTCTTTTTCCTTCTGGTGGCTTGGAGGTGCAGGTTCCCTGCTGTTGAGTCTGCAGTGTTGGGGAGCGAGGCCTGGTTAGGCCTTGCCGACCTTGGGAGACAGAGGTTGCCGGCGATCGTTCCGGAGTGACTCTCAGTTGTCCCAGGAGAGTAGTGAGATATTTTCTTTGCTAACTCTTTTAGTTGTTAGATATTGGGTCACTAATTTGGATATCTATATATTTTATTTTAGTTTTGTTCCCTTTCCCTTCCCCCTTCCCTTTCCCTTGTGAAATTGTATATTTTAATTGTATATAAGTGTAAATATATTTATATATCTCACTTTGGTTGTCTCTCTCTCGTTTCAGGTTTTTTTAATTTTTTTTCTCCCTCTTCTCCCTGAGGTTTGGGGTGGGGGGGGGACTTCTGGTGGTAAGGTTTGGAGACTTGGCAGGGAGCCAGTTTCAAACCGTATCAGCTGTATTATCTCTGAGTAATACATATCATAGAGATGAACCAGGTTGATATCGTGATAGGGGCCATTCCTCTTGCATCCTCTACCTGCACATTCTTTAAGTACATTGGCAGGTTAAAGAAAGTTCAGTGATTCAACTTTGAAAACTGGTGGTTAGAACTTGCATTATGGAGAAAGCAAATCTGAATTCAGGCCAAAACAGAGTTGATACCCTTCTGATGGTGGATATAGAACAGACATTCATTCCTTTCTTGGCTACCTACATAACATTTTATGTTGTTAACAGTAAGATTTTCTGGTTTAGGTGAAGTGGGGTCAGAAGAATGCAGTGAAGTGGCAGAAGACCTTCCTGTCTAATAGTGGAAAACTTCTCCTTTTCCTAATTTTTTTTTTCACTTGACAAGTCCTACAGGAAAATTCTTTGTAAGAATTAAAAGCAATATGAATCCAGTTGTTGAACCATTCAGCCCACACACATTATCAACAGTGCCTGTTAAGTCTGTTTGGGTCTGTGCATTGCAAGGCTTATGGAGTAGTCCATAACTTGGACAGGAACAGATCACAGTGGGGGGAAAATGACAGTTGCTTGAAGCAGAGCAAGAAGAGATGGTATTAGTAAGCAGAAGATAGTGTTTAAAAGAGTTTCACTTGATAAAATAGACTCTTTTGGCTGAAGATGTGCCTCCACGTGTGGACAATCCAGCCTCTGGTTTAAGAGTACTCTCGGATTCCTGTCTAATTGCAGGCTCCCACATAGCAGCATCCACGAGTAATGCTTTGGCTCAAAACAGTCCTATCCTGGCAGACGATGATCTGGACTCACTTACTTGTGCCTTCATCACTTTGGCTGGATTAAAGCAATATGAGACACCTGGGCATGAAGCCTTTAGTGTTTATGAAAATAGCTCCTGCAGAAATTGCAGCATATGCTTGTGGTAAATTTTGTTACTGGGAAAACATCAAGCTCGCCCTTGATTTTCTGTGCCTAGTTAGCATATAGTTTCTGAATTGCTTTTAGGATCTTGGCCCTTATCTTTTAAGTGACACATATTCTATTCTTAGTAGTGGCCCAGAATAAAATTGGAAAAGAGTAGAGGCCCAGAATGAAATTGGAAAAGAGCAAAGCCCTGAAATAGAATCATCTTCTAAAAGATTGCAAGATTTCTCAAGAGTTTATTCTAATCTCAGGTTAACACCTTGAAGATTTTACAAGCACTGGAGTTTTCCTACCTTTCGCTCTTACTATAAGGCCTTTTTCTGACTTTGGTTTCTCCAAAAATAGCGTGTAAATTTCCGTTGATGCAAGACATTCTATAGCATGCAAATTCCTTTTCTTTCCTGGAGAGAGCAAGTGTGATGGATGAGTAGCCTAGTTACTACAGTGGAAGAAAGGTACAGTAAAGTATAATATGAAAAGCTGTAGAACTATAGAGTACTGGCAGTAATTGTAACTGGTATTTCAGAGGTAGTAACAGTCTTCCAGCCAAAACAAGTGCAAAACACAAGTATAAGGAGTGTGGACTATTGCCAGCGTTGTACTTGTGATCTGTTACCATTCTGACATCCAGAGACTATTGATAGAAGCTCTAGAAATAACTTGTATTTTCTATTTGCAGACTTGCACTTAGCATGAGGCTAGTCAGACTAGCTCTGGGTAAAAGTATTAAAGCTGGCATTGAATTCTGTTGTATAAAGCTTGGGGCTTTTTTGATAGTAGATTTGAGTCATTAAATGTTTTGTTTTGCGTTTTTTTGATGCATTGCTGAGGTGGCCCATGATGTCCCTTAAGATGGTAGCATCCTAATAAAAGAGAAAGTTTTTGTACTGAGAACTGTGGAACACAATGAAATACCTTCTGAATAGTCAGTCCCCATGGAAATGTAAATTCTGTGGGCATGGAGCTCAGATCACCTAATAATTAAGGATGGGCTCTGTAGAAGGAAGCTAATGCAAGCATTTGCAAGGTACAGAAATACTGTTCTCTAGAGTATTGTCTGTGTCTGCCAGGGTTCATATTCTTATATTTCTGAGTATGAACAATTAAAAACATAAGCCAAAAAGCATGGTAAACCTAAATGTCCTCTGCTTTGAAGTACTGAGGGAGCCATGACTTCCTGTAATGGCTTGCTATTTGTGCTCAGTAACTTCCTGGATCTGGCTGAAAATATACAATCAACAAATGCTTTCCGTATGCTTTCAATAAATTATTGTTAAGATGGAGATAATGAAATCATAATAAAGAACAAAATACATGGTAGGACTGTTGTCACTGTTTTCAAAACAGAAGTGCTAAATCCTGGAAACTTTCAGTTAAACTGAGAAGAAATTCAAATACTTTAAGCTGTGGAAATATGTGGAAAGGGGATCCAAACTTCCAAACTCTTTTCTGTTGCCAGATACTCTGATTTCAAATGTAGTTAAAGTTGAGAAAAATACGGTGCAAAATATTTTTCACTCTTAACTTTGCCACTTAGTTACATCATGGAGGGTTCCTCCGCCTCGCTTCCGCATTTGTATTTAAGGATAAGTTTAATCTGATGAGCATCTTCGTTGATTTGCTGGTATAGTTCTTGTTATTTCTCAAAATGGCTACTAAGTAAGGGTAGTAGTGGCTTCATTTTCATCGAGAAATAAAGTCTTTGGTTTTTTGACAGTTCTTTCTAAAGGAAGGATTATTTTTTTTTTTTGGGTGTAACTTGTTAGATGTCTTTTTATAGTTCAGATTCTTCTGAACTATGGAAAATAATAAGGGAAGGATGAAGAGAGATGACTATTAATAAAGCAAATTGGAGATGCATTCTTTTCTGGACATTAACTTCATTGCATAACCAGGTGATCCAAATTTCCCTCCCTCTTTTCCTCTTCCATTCTTCTTGAACACTCCTTTTTCCTGCGCTGAGGCTTCACCCATATCTACTCCCCTTTTATTGCAGCTAACCCTGCCCTCTGTGGTACATACGTTTCCTCTTGCTGGGGCTTCTTTGGATAGCATGTATTTGACTTTACCCTTTCTTACTCCCCTTTTTCTCTTTTGAGACATTGGCACCTTAAGCTGTTGTGGGACAGGAGGATTGTCAGAGTGAAGGTATTTTTCCTCTCATTAATTTGTTTTGTTTTTTGGTTGTTAGTGGTTGGTTGGGGTTGTTATTTTTTTTTTTTTTTTTTGAACTGGAACATGCTTGCTGTTAGATCTCTGGTGATTATCAGTGTCTTATACTGGTCATTATTCCAACTAGATGCCCTGGATTCTGCTCTCAATTTTTGTTTTATTTATTTTTCTCCAAAGTCTGAGGCCTAAAATATGTATTGAATCAGGATTACATGCAGCATAAGCAAATGATTGCTGTTGAGCTGAATGATCATTGCAGGTCCTTTCCAACTGCATCTATTCTATTACATTATATTCACATTCTATTCCATTACATTTAACTTGATAACATGTCCTTGTCTAGATGTAAGATTTTGCAAATGTCACCACAAATAGTATTATCATCTGCTTAATGTTTGATTTTTTTTTTTTTTTAAAGTTGTTTGGTGACCTGACCCTAAATGGAGGCACTGCCCACTTTCTGTTCTGACTCTGTATCCTAACGCTGTCCTTTGTTATGTTTGAAAGAGGATGTACCTGCATCTGATTGAAAGTTAATTGGTATCTTTCTGTAATATGCTCAAGTGGTTGTTCGGTCAGATCTGTGAAGTGATCTGACTTGCCTGTGGCTACCTGATTTGTGAAGCAGATGAAGTACAGTGTCTGGAGTGTGCACCTCAGCAGGTGATGAGCTTTCAGCTGCAGTACATCTGTAGGCTGACAAAGGCTGATCATGCAACTACAGATTTAGAAAGCAACTTTTGCACAAGATGTAATTTTAAACATTTTAAATTGGCATGGCTATCAAGAGAAACAGTCCTTCCTGAGGACTCTTCATGAGAGAAAACTCTTCCAGACCGCTGTTCTCATTCTCATTTTGACCCTTTCCTTTTCTGACACAGGTATATGATCGGTTCTCCTCTGGCTGCAAATGGCAGTGGAGGGGTAGCATGAGCAACTAGCAGTTGGTTGCAGGAAGCTCCTTCTCCCCCAGAAGCTTATATTGTTTCAACATTCATTTGACCTCTTCTTAAAGAGGTGTCCTGTTGATAAGATTACTAAATTGTTTCAGTGCAATTTTGTGCTCTATTCCTGTGCTCTTTTAGAGGCTTGTGGTGTCCACTGTGTTGTGTCACCACAAGCGTTTCTGTACCCATGCAGTGACCTGATCTGGTTTAATAGATATTTCAGTAAAAAAGACTGGCTTTAGATGGCTTGCTGTGCAGCACAGATGCTCTTGTACAGGTAAAATGAAAGTGGATAGCTGTGGAAAGAGTTTGGAGTTTGGATAGCTCCAGTGGCCACTGGAAAAATAGGAAAAAAATGCTTATAAAGTTTTAACTTTGTAGCCAGATAAGGGAGCATGATCTAGCTTTGTCCCTTGGCATCCTTCTCCCTTTTACATTCTATTCCCTCTGTCTTGCACCTCAACTCAAAAAAAAAAAAAATATCCCCAAAACCTTACAAAACAAAATCCTGGGCTATTTTTCAGTTGAATCAATTATTTGATTCATTTCAACACAAACATCTGTGATGGTAGGGCATGGCTAAGGGAGTGGTGGTGGTGTACTTGGTTACACTATAAAGTAATACCTTTCAATCAGGAGGTTGCCACTGTTTCTACAGTAAACAGGCTGATTTCACTGTGTAATTGTTGGCTGTAGCAGGGTTCATATGGAGCCCAGATAAGCTTGTAGCAATGTCTTGCTCCTCATTGTGATCTTCCCTGTACTCATCTAGGTGACATATTTGAGATATGAAGGGCTGCATAGTCCCTAAGAATGACAGCATCTTGGAGCAGATGCTGCCTTATTGGACCAATTGGTCTGGCATTTAGGTTGTACTTGGTTTCGTGGATGCCTCTTGAGAAAATGGATTGGCAGTTGTAGGCTATGTAGTTGTTGGTGGTAGAAATCTGTTTCCACTCTTTCCTAAGATGTCCATATAGAGTTCACAAAAACTGACCTATGCCTGTATGAGGCTTCAGGAAATACTGGCTGTGGTATGCATATGTAGTGTGAGTGCTCTGAATGTGTGTGTTTCCCAGGACCAGTGGATCTTAAGTATTCATGGTAGGTCCTATTGTGGCACTTACTGTCTAAAGCAAAGTGACCTATTTGGACAGAAAGTCCAGGGACTGCAAATTAAGGAAATCTAAAAAAATGTCTAGCATGATGTGTAGACTGTTAAACTGTGAAAGCTCCTAGGAGAAAAAACTTCTTTCTCTAAGACATTGGAAAACAAACTAAATGCACCTGGATGTGTCCCTTGAGGATGAACTATATTTTTTATGTGGAGAGGTTTCATTTAATGAAGTCTCATTGCATGCATTCTGTCCCTAGCTGTTGCTGTTGAGTGGTCTGTTTAGTGTTCTGTGGTCTGTAGTGACATGGTTGCTGTACCTAGCAAGCATGCCACTTTTTAAAGAAAGACTCTTAATCTTTATCCCTCTTTACAGGTTTGCAACAGTGAGGTATGACCAGGCATCCAAGAACATTAAAAACCAGTTCATGCATCTGACCAACTACAGTGTCAACAAGAAGAGTGGAGATTATGTCAGGTACTTGGCTGGAAAATGGAACTTGATCTCTAGAGATTGGGTCAGTTTACCTAAGTTGGTTTAATGCTGATCCACAGAGGTAGGCCAGTGGTGTTAATCTGCTTCTTTTTTTTATTTTTAGCTGTGATGATCCTGAAGTGGAGGATTATGGAAACAAGTGGAGCATGAGTGCAATGCTGAGGTACTTAAAACAAGAGGGGAGAGACACTGCAGGTCAGTACAGATCTTGTTCTTTTATTCCTTTGTTGGATCTTAATCATCTCACTAGTGTGAATCCTAAAAAGTCAAGGACGAGCCCCAGTGAGTCCCAGTTAGCACCAGAGAAGGGTGGAGGGAAGCATTGTTCCTTATTCTAGCATTAGAGCTGTGCATTTATTCCCTATCCCCAGAGATGAGGCGTAACCCCTTCCTTTTTGCAAATAGTATTCTGAGACTTCCTCAGAGTGTGTTTCTTAATGTTTTACCTACATTTCCCGTTTCTTAAGGTCATTCCATTCCTTCTAAAAGCTTCCCTCCCTCTACTGCTCCCATGGCCTGTTCAGTCTGATGAGTGACCAACCTCTGGAGAACTGTGCCAGTTTGAATGACTCTTGGATGTGGTGTCATCTTTCCATGGCTCAGGTTTTTGCTGAGTGTTTTCATTTCAGTCTGTGTTTCATATAAAACAACTCCCTCTTCCACACCTTTGCCAGGTCTGCTGGGAGTAAATGCATCTGCAGAGCAGAATCCGGGTATATCCTTTAAGGGATAAATTGCCTGTGATACTAAGGCATCAGTTAAACTACTGATAGCAGCTATGGCCCATATTGCAAATGTTGCCAGGGAACACTTAGATGTTGGATAAAGGGGTTTGAATCTGGCTTTCAGATGGAAGTAGGCTTTTTCCTCCACCATGTGTGTGCATGGCTGTCCAATCACTTGCATGATATGTATGCAGCAAGCCGTGAGCGCATAGTTATTTATATTGATACATTTCCACACCTCACCCCAACCTGAAGTATAAAATGTGCCCTCCTAATTATTAAGTAAACTGCTGAGCAATGCAAACAGGTTTCTTTAACTATACATTAAAAGACTTCTTGCACCTTTCTCTGATGCATCTGATTCTGGTCATAGGGAGGTAGAATGCTGGCTGGAAAATGCCGGCCTTGTCTGGGCTGGCAAGAGTTTTGTGCTTTAGAATGTTTATGTGCACTGGGATGTTTCTATGCTGTGTTGGCTTCACTTAGTTGTCTTCTAGTACAGAAATTCACATCTAAATTTGCTTGTATGCTCCTTCTGTAATTGTTCAGGTCCCTGCATGTCATCATCTGAGCATGAGAAATAGCAATTCTAGGCCTAAAGCAAACTCTCTAGTCAAGTGGTTTGTAGTAGATTCTCTTTGAAGTAGGGATTACCTCTGTCTGTGTGGATTTGCTTGTGCTCCCTTTGAGGGGTGGGGAAGGCTGTCCTTTCATCCCTACTAACTTTTGAGAGCAGGACTCCAGTATTTGTTCATTCCTTTCTCCTCTCACTTCTCTATTGCTTGTCCTTGAAAACAGAACCTAAGTGTAGTGTTCTTTCTATCGCATGACTCATCCCAAGCCCAGTGTAGAATCCAGGTCTGCATCTAATATCCATCTTTTCTTGCCTTTTCCTCCCTCTGTCTGCTTAGACTCCTGTTCCGGAGCTCTGTTCATAGGCTCATGCAGGAGCTGCAAATGCTTTCTTATTGCAGGTTATCTATAGGTCAGCAGGACTGGAAGATGTCACCAGTCATATAATTTTGAAAAGATTTATGAACAGCTGCTTTAGAGGAAGGTGCAACATCACAGAACAGTTATTTCATGAAAGTCCACAAGAAAAATTTTTATATCTCGGAGACTATGGTTTATTTTCTGTAATTTAAGCATTTATCTCACTAACCCACTCTGGTTTAATCTTTCCTAATCCTCTGAGTGGGCAGTGGTCATACTCCAGCTGACTTGTGCTGATGTATTTGCCATACGTTTCTGCTTACCTGCACTGTACATATACTCACATTTATCATTCTCATTTGTGAGTATTTTTGCACTAGCATACTTTTGCATGTATCTATATACTTATGCTTGAATGGATTTCTAAACATCATTGCTTTGTCATCCATAGGCTCTTATGTGCTTTGATTCACAAAGGTATCTATCCATATGCGTATTCTCATGCCTTTCTAGATATTATGTTTTACTTCACGATCTACTTTTTCCTTTTTTTTTTCCTCTCCTCCCCTCCTTGCAGCACTGATGGCCAGCGTGGAGGACCTGATTATCAAGACTGTAGTTTCTGCTGAGCTGTCCATTGCCTCAGCTTGTAAAAGTTTTCTTTCACATCGTGGCAGCTGCTTTGGTAAGGCATTGGGGACATCTTTGTTGATTGCCTTTTGACTACTGTTTGAAACCTCCAGCTTTGTGATGCTAGAGAAATATGCAATTTGTAATTCTAGAAAGCTGGAAGCTGTTTTGGTTGTTTTGTTTTGATTTTATTTCTCCTCATTATAGGCCTCTGTGAGGGCAGGGAATGCTAGATCTTAGTTGACCCTGTACCAGTGTCAGTCATCAAAATCTCGTGATAGAAAATGAAAACGGGGTGATGAAAAGGGACTTGAAAGGGAACTGGGGAAGCACTGGAAAGTTGAAGTTACTGACCCACTAGTGCCCTCGCAAAGGATTGCTGTGGATGATTAAACACACTTTTAGAGCATTTGATATTTTCAGTTGGGCCACCTGAAACAATGTAGTTCTGCATTTTCCTACGTGCGTCTGAGGATTAGGGAGAAATGTGAAGCGCGGTACCTGGAATGATGGTGGTGGTGAAAGGTTTGTGCTTGTGCGAGAAGGCCACAGGGTGGCGTCAGAGCCCATTCCTGGCAGGCGCTGGAAGCACAACTATGCGCTGGCAAAGGGATTTGAGAGCTCGCTGGCAGCAGCTGCTGGGACGAGGTCCAGAAAGCAGCGGCTGGTACCACAGTGTGCCTTCTCCCACTTTCCAGTGGCTGCTTCCCAGCCTTCCCTAAAGAGGCCTCCTTCTGCTCATAGCCATCCTTTGCTCATGTGGATACATGCACAAAGATGGAGTCCCAGTCAATGCTTAAGCCGAAGGCCAAGCTTGGCTTAAGCTATCCGGTGTTTAGGTATCAGGTAAACTAGCTGCGACAGGTAAAGTAAATCCGTTTATGTGGTCCTTGCACTGCACTTTAGATATTGACACTTCTGTAGCTTTCAACACTCCTGTATAAATGCTGTTATCTTTGGATATTTGGGGGTGATGAGACAGATCCTGATGTCTTTGTTCCAAGCTGAAGGACCTTGTCATGCATGGAAATTTATGAGTTAAATAATAGTTTCAGTGAAATAGCACTTTATTGGTTACTCCTGAACTATCAACAACTGGATTTAAAAAAAAAAGCACACCAAAGAAACTTCAACTGCCTCTTTTTTGACTTCTCCCTTTTCCTCCCTCAGTTGTGTCTCTCAATTCCTCTGAGCTGTGTATATGGAAACTAATGTTCCTCATGTACTTTCTGCTGGGCCTGGCTCTGAGGTTATCCCACTTCCTGCTGCCTCCCCAGGGCTGCACTAACCACCCTCTTAGATGCTCCCCCACAAATAAACTGTTTTGTTCCATCTATTTCAGTGTAAACATAAATTAAGAGCTTCCCAGGAAAGAGAGCTTAAGTAGGAGCCATACTGCTTCCCTAGGGAGCCTTAGGCATTTCCAGAGCTCAGTACTTTTTGCCACCTTCCCCCACAGTTAAGTGAGGGTCCTTGTCCCAAGGATTTGAACTGTCGTCATGCTGCACGGCTCATTTGTCACCAGTGTTTCTTGTTCTGACACTCTTTGGTTGTGCCACTTTTAACCCTGTTGTAAAAAGACACTTTTTCTAGCTGGAGATGTTCAGAATGGCTCAGTGCATAGCTGTTAATGTGAAGGAGAAAACTAAGAATGAAGATTTCAAGACCAGCATGCAGAGTCTCTCAACTCTTTTAGTTTTTCTTTTTTCATTCTGGGTGTGAACAATGAACTGCATGTGTGCCCTGAGAAGGACCGATCATTTGAAAAGTATCTCAGATTTCAGAAACCTTTATCTGAGATTCAAATGCAGAGGTGGACCTTGTTTGGAAAACTTCTAAAAAATATAACTGTGTATTCTACTCTAGTTTTTGTAAAGCTGTTCTAGGGAATAGGATTCCTGTACAATTGCCAGCTTCTTGCTAAAAATTAAATTATAACTTTTATTTGTCTAGATGAGGTTGACCACTTCTCCAACAAGTTAGTGGTTCTTCAGTCCTTTCCCAAGTAGATGTTTTTATGTGTAATGTACTTGTTTTCTAAATTTAAAGGAAAAGAATTCATTCATGCCTTCTTCATTTTCTAAAATAAGACCAGGGAGATAGTCCGATTTCAGCTACCAATGCTTGCCTAGAAAGTGAGAGTGGTAGGTCGGGATGATTCTTTTTTAATGTCAAAGTGGAGTGCTGCTGACAGTTTAAAACACTGTAGTGAGTCCCATTTTGGCTATGTAACGTGAGCTGTTTACTGCATTCCAGTAATAACCAGTTTTCAGAAGACTTGGGATGCTCAGTTTTGGTCTTCTGAAGTGCATCACAGGAAGCAGTGCAAGTACTACATGATTTTGTTGCCCTGTTCATGCACTGTTACTAACAAAGTGATCTCAAACCTCTAGTTTGTTCTTTGTAATTAGCTAATAATACCTCATGTAAAATTAAGCTCCTAGTAAAGCCTGTCTTAATGAGTAAGTAGCTCCAGAGGAGGGCATCCTACAGGTCTCCAAACCACTGCATTGTCCTGAAGTTTGTAACCAGTTGAGTTGTTGGTTGCCTCTGGAGCCTTCTTTAAGAGGAAGCTAGATTTTGCACTGACATTGAGGGATGTGATGTCTCTGTGTGAGAACGGGAGGTACAATAGCAATGCGTATGCCCAAGCCAATTAAAGACTGCATTGTTCTCCCTCCTGAAGTAAGCACTTCTGGGTAGGCTAGAAAAGGCAGTGAGGCCTGCTTTCAGGCAGTCTGAAAAATCTGTCTGTAGGATGGTTTAGGAGGGCATGAAATGAAGGCACTTGGGTGCAGCACATATTTTTGCCAGCATCCAGTGTAGTACTGGATTTTCTGCACTCACTGAAATATGAGCCTGAAGAAGCAAGAGATTGAAGTCCCCTGATTTATTCACAGTTCTAGTCCAGCCAGCTGTGACGCTGTTGAGCTCTTCTGCAATCAAGAAGGCAGGGTAGGGTAATGGGCATATTGATCCCACCAGAGCAATGAGTTTCTAATTTAGCTACTTCTGTGTCCTAAGACCAAATTGGTCAGGCTTATGCTTGTAATCACACCTACATTAAGATGGTATAGAACAAACCATGATCTAGTAAATGGACTGGATTTGGACCAAGGGTTGGACTCGATGATCTCGGAGGTCTTTTCCAACCCAATCGATTCTATGATTCTAAACAATAAACTATTGTACTACTTTAGTGGTGCTGACCTGGATCTAAATGCTTAAAAAAAGTCTTCATTTATATCTAATCACCAGTTTCTCAAGCACCTATGGTTGCTGTTCTTCATGAACATTTTATTTTCTTAATAGTAGCAGTTGACCTATTTGGGGGAAGTCTTTTGTAGGATTGAACAATGCTGACCTGTTCCGTAATGACTTTTGCAGGGCACTAAAAATTTGATATTCTTAAGGAATTTCTGTATACACTTGCTTGACATGAGGTAAGTCTCTGTTTAGTGACTTGGGTCAGCCATACATATGCTATGCATATTCCCTATGTTTTTCTGGTTTCTTAGATGGCATGTCACAGGAAAGCTGAATAGGGATTCCCTTCCCTTCCCTTTTTTTGCAAAGCTTAATTAATTCTATTTTTATAGCCTTACCATCAGTCTTTGCTTTAAAGCTGGTATGTAAAGATGCCATTTGGAATCTGAAAAAGGTTGTCCTTAGAGTCCTCTGGCTATGATCAGATTCAGGAGGCCTGTACCTTTCAAGACAGGTATTGTGATTATCTAATGAACAAAGTAGGTTTTGTCATGTAACTATATCTTCAAATTTAACAAAACTGTCAGCTGACCTGGAGAGGTAAAATGACTTCAAAGGATAGGTCTTTTAGTCATAGGTACTATAGGAATAGGGGGTCTATCCCTGCACTGATCTTTCTACTCATCACTTCATGGCTCTAAACGGTACCTGATTGTTGGTGATTTAGTACCCAGAGCTCAGCTGAAAGATTCAAGATCCCTGTTGCTGCAGAAGCTTTCTGGTTTCTTTAGGAAGCTGTCCTCAGCTTGGTAGCACCAGTTTTCTCTCTCAGGATGCTGGGGCAGACCTAGAAAGAGTTAAATTTTCCAAAAACAGTCATAAAGAAATGACTAACATTGCCAATTTATCATCAGTGGACTGATGTGTTACCAAAGTCTGAATCAGTCCTGGCTTCTCATTCCATCTTCTACTGCCACTGGTTCTTGTAGTGACATTAAGGTCTTTGGCAGATAGACAAGAACATGAAAGTAAGGAACACCAGATTATTCTTGTCTCCTGGTTTTCTTGCAGCTAAGCTTCTTGGAGTTTGGGAGCTTAAAATCAGAAGAACTTGGGCTAATAAGGTCAGGAAACATGCTCTCTCTCTCCTTTACCTCATGTACCCATCTATCTATGGAATCAGCTGACTTTTATTGTGATCTACCCGCTACTACATTTTGTTAATTTAGGCACCTAAATTTGTGGAGGACCAAGCAGCTGCACATCTACTCTTATATTCCTCTGTGTCATAAGGACATCATAAGATGTCCAGAAATGGTTTCTGGGATATTAACTTCTTTGCTCACTATGATATCACATACTGGGTTGAAAATGTTTCTCTTTCATGGGTGATAATTTATTTACCCAGTAAGATTAGGATTATAAAGGCAACCCAATTTGCACCAAGACTTCTGTTCTTTGATGTTAGCCTTGAAGGTGGCCTTATTAGCTTTTCTGATTTCAGGGTTGAAGGATGATTCTGAGTCTGATTTTGGTATAGGTGGTGAGCTCAGCTCAGCTGTAATCTTCTCTTCACCAAAGAAAGTAGTGGTTTATGTAGAAGGAGAACAAACAAGATCGTGAAAGGTCTTATAGTTTACTTTGGCTGAACACCCTGTGTCCACTGAGACTCTGCCCAACCCCCCCCAGAGGGAGAAGAAGGAGGGAAGGGGGAAAGGAAAAAAAAACTTCCAAAACTGAGGCTGCTGAGAAAGGCGGTTTTATATTTACACAGAGAAGAAAAAGAAGAACTATAAGCACTATACACACAGGGAAAACTAACAATAAAGAGTGCTTCCCCAGGAAGGGTGTTTTCCTCCTCCGAAAACAGCCATCTATCCCACGCAACCGTCCCAGAAGAGAAGAAGGAAGTTGTTTCCTTCTCGTCTCTTTATATCTGAGCTGACGTAACATGGTATGGAATAGCTTATTGGTAAAATAGACATCAGGTGACCTATCCTAGTTCTGTTTCCCTCCCAGAGAGGGTTACAAACCCACTACAGGTCTTGAGGACAAGACTGACAAGGAGTGGCTGAGGTCATTTGGCTTGTTGATCTTGGGAAAGTCTGAGGGGTGACCTCATTGCAGTCTACAGCTTTCTTAAGGAGGGCAGTGGAGAGGGAGGTGTTGATCTGCCCTCTGGTGACCAGTGATAGGACATAAAAAAATGAAATGAAACTGTGTCAGGGGAAGTTCACATGGGACGTTAGGAAAAGGCTCTTCACTGAGAGGGTGGTCAGTCACTGGAACAGGCTCCTTAGGGAAGTGATCACAGCACAAACCCTGTCAAAGTTCAAGGAGTGTCTGGATGATGCTCCTAGTCATGTGGTTTAGTCTAAGGTAATCCTGCAAGGAGCAGGGAGTTGGACTCAGTGATCCTTATGGGTTCCTTCCAACTTGAATTATTCTATGTCTCTATGTATGTACTATGAAGTTAATCCACTTCTGAAGACTTTTATTTGGAATTGTCCTTCAGGCTTCAGTAGAAGGAAAGAAAGTTGAAAAGTCATCTTATGAGTGATGGGCTTTCTCTGTTTACCTATAGTGCAGAAAAGTAAGGCAATCACACATTTGGCCAAACTAGTATGACGAACTCTGGCAGATGCAGGCCGCATCTCATGGTGCAGAAAAGAACACCAACATGTGGAATAATTTTATTCCCTCTTGCTGGGTCCTTTCCTATAATAATGCTGAGAGATACAACCTTTATCTGTTAAAATAAAGCTCTGTAAAAAAGGGAATTAAGCTGTATTAGTTAGAGAGCAAGGCAAATTCCTGCACAAGACTACAGCACCAGTACTTTCCCCAAAGCCTTTGGTGTACAGAGTAGAGTCTTCTATTTTATTACTTGATATGACAGTGTGACCTTTTGCTTATCAAAGCATAAATTATTATGCTGGTCTTCTGTAAGAGTAACAGGAATGATTTGGGACCTGACTGTAATAGCCCCCAACATGTAGATTTGTTCATGTCCCTGTAACTGAGTTGAAACTGGTACTGTACCATGACTAGGTAAAGGGATGAAGTTCATTTACAAAATACTGTGTAGTCTCTGTAGCGTTAAGTTTGGCAGCATGTTCAGCAAAGCACTGTTGCCATCGCCATACTCTTGGAAGTCTTTCTCCCTGACACTGACTGGTTACTGCTTTGGATGAAATTGTAGCACAGTTAACTTTTTTAACAACTTCTTTTTTTTTCTAACACCTTTATTCATGTTGTCTGTAAGCACAGTTTGCAGGATACCTTTATATAAGGACAGAAAAAGTAGGGAGGAATAAGGGAAGACTTGAATTTCAGTGGCAAAGGTGTAATTCCTTGCATTAGTAATGTCTGTAAATATGCTCCTGCATAAAATCAGATGATCAGGTTTTTATTATAAAACCAGAGTAGTTGCATACTCCGCAAATTTTTTTTCACTCTGTTTGTGTCCTTTCATAACTTCAGGTTGTCTCCATTCAGTTGCCAAATATGTACTTTGCAGTAAAGCTGCTTTTTTCCCTAGGGAAGAAGCTGCAAACAAAGACCAGAATTACACTGACCCCCTAGGAATTGAGTTTATTCATTCTATGCAAAATCATGAAAAACTTGTTTGCGCTACCATGCTATCACTTGTGACTTACTTTCTAGACTTACAGAGAATAACAAATTCTTTGGGGATATTTTGTGAAAGGGGGCCTCTAGTGGTCTAGTGGTTAGGGTGCAGGACTCTCACTGCTGCGACCCGGGTTCGATTCCCAGCCCCCCGGGCAGATGGAGCTCGTTAGCCCTGTGAGGCAATCCATCTAAGAGAAGGTCACTCTAAACAAACCTACGTTCTGAGACCCTCACTGCCACTGTCCAAGTTTGCTTGGCCCTGGCAGATGAATCTCAGGATTAAAGGGTGGGCTCAGTTCAGCGCAAGCTGTGTCTCACCTAAAAAATCCACTGCGCAGGCTCGAAGGGTTAATGACCTTTCCCAAATCTTCGCTCGCGAAGACTGGCCATTAATTTTGTGAAAAGGGAGTACCAGTGTAGTCTTGGACAGGATTATAAACTAAACTTGGAATACATGGAAGTTTATCAGAACCAAAAAGCTTGAGACTGTATCTCTAGCCTTCCTCTTAGTCTTAAATTATGTCATTTGCAAAAAAATCTCTGGCTGAACTGTTGCTGTTAGACTTTAGTCTGAAGATAGGCCTTCTTTTGGGAGGATGGGAAGCTCAGTCAGCAATGCCTTCTCTATGGGGATTAGAGGGGAGAGACAGGCTGTTCCTGCTGTGTCTTGGCAACGGCTGGTACCTCCTGATATAATTCCAGTCTCTTTAGCAAACTGCAGCGGTGAAACACATTTTGTGGATTGTAGTAGCGAGAGGAGGGGAGCAAGGGAAGGCACTATGGAAACTTGGTATCTTAGTTTCTTTTGTTCTTCTCTTACAAACAACAGTGGCACTTGGTGGGTAGGTGGGATGTCATGAACGTACTGTTGCCACAGAATGAAGCGTGTTTTTCAGTCATTCTGTTTTCTTTACTCTCTCTGCAGAGGGAAATGGCAGTCCTGCTTAAGTTGGTAATTGCAGAGGATATACTTTCGATCTTGCTATGCTTCTTGTTCTGCCTATGTATTTATTTTTACAAATGATAGTGGAGTTTCACAGTGGAAAGGATACTACTACTTACTTCTGTGTTTAATCTAGGTAGTGTCTTTTCTAAATGTGGAAGAGGGCCAAGGACATATTTCTGGGTAAACTTCTGACTGTTGAGCACATCTTTGTGTTAAGTCCTATGTGGAACCTGTGAGGCTTGATTCTGTTGCCAGAACATGGATATTGCATAGCTCCTGATGCCACGAGGTATCAGAGACATCTGTCTAGGGGTCGTAGATTTGACCCAGAATACATAAAACTTGGGGCATTATGAAGCGTCAGTGGAGTCTTCTTAGGAGACCGTGAGGCATTGCAGATGACATTAGATGTCTGATGAATTGAGTCAACAGGGATACCCGGAAGAGCTTACTGTCCTAATAAACAAGGCAGACACAAGGGAAAGGAATGTAAAGCTCCAGCAGTGTGGTTAGGGCTAGCTGAGGTCAAGAGGTTTCCCGTGTGTATTTGTAAAAGTGGACAGAGTGAGTAACGGGGTGGGAAAGATGGAAGTTTAAAGAGCAAGTGATTGCAAGAGAATTGTGTGGGAGAGGAGGACCAGGTCAGAGGAGCCAAAATGTAGCAAAGGTCCTTTGAGGGGCAAAGGGAGGGAATGGCCAGCAGCAAAAGAAGCAACAGCTAGTCAAAACAAAATGTGCTGCTTCCTGACTGGGGCTGGGAGGTTGTGGATCAGCAGCTGCTACAGGCCCACTCATTGGCTTCTCTGCCTTGGCCATGAGCTGCCTCTCCACCGGAGTTTTCTATGCCATTAAGAGTCATGGGTCTTCATCAAATCTGAGATTATATTTTGAAATAATGTATTAAAGTCATCAGAAGCCTCCCCTGGTCAAAGTGCTTTGCTAATGTTTACACTTACAGTCCCCACCTCCTCCTTTCCCCTCTACTGCAGCCTTTCCTGTCTGGGGAGCAAGAGAGCCAAATGTAGATTCAGCCTCATTTCTTTGGAGTGAACCAGCTCTTTAACTCTCTGCTGTTTTGCTTCCCACTCAGTATCTGGCTACAGAGTCTAGAAAAGTGAGCACGCAATGCTCACTCTGCTGCCATTTCTCCCCCTTCCAAGTCCCCCCCACAGCTCATTAACTTCCCGTTATAAGATACATGAGCTTTTGCACAGCTGTCTGCATATGAAGATCTTGTCAAGCAGTCCAACTCCCCAGAGCCAGAATCAATGTCAGGCAGGCAACTAAAGGCCAAGGCCAGAATTCAAGGAAAGCAGTATGGCAAAGAAACTTCCTGCTTTTACTTCAATCACTAGGGAACTGGTTAATTCCATGGAAATCCTCCTATTCTGCCAGTACCCTTTTCTGTGGTGTTTTGAAAAAAAAATAAAAATTGTCTAAGTTGCCCTGGTGATAATTAACTGTATTTCTTAATGCTGGAAGGGGGAATTGCATAAATGGCAACTTCTGATTTATATTCATTTTTACATAGCATCCTTCTTGTGACTTTTTCCAAACTAGAGAGAAAGTGTGTATAGAGTGAAATAGTAAAATCAGTCTTGGAATGGGAAGCTGGCTTCAGTCTGACCTGTGTAGAGCAGAACACATCTAGCAGATATAATATGTTGTAGAATGTTTTAGAAACTAAAGAAAAAATATTTCTATCATGGTTTACTGCAAAGTGGCAAGCTGTCAATAAGCTAACGGGTTGTCCATGGGAGGTTGTCCATGTAGATGGAGCTGCCTAGAAGTCTGTAATCCCATGAGGATATTGCAGAAAATATACAGGAATAATAGGAAAGAAGCTGATGCTTGAAAGAAGCAAATTTTCTCTAGCTGACTGGAACAATGAATATAGGGATTAAAAAGTGAAGAGGAGAATGAAGTTCTGTTGTTTCCAGGATCCAGTAGATTGAACCTGCTGTGTGTGTCAATTCTATGTGAAAACAAGTAGTAGAGTTTTGCATTAACTACAGTTTGTGGGCAGCAAATAGTTTATTTTCCTATATAATACTTCCCTAAGACTCCTTTTTTTGTTCCCTTCTCTCCCCCACAGAAAAAATATATTTAATCTTGATTCTGAGGAAGTGAAAATTCCCCCTTGTGGAATGTTATTTGTTCAGCTCTAGAGAGTTCACTGGATTTAACATAAACGACTTAGATAGGAATGACTTGATAGAGACTAGTGTTGGACCTTACCTGAACGCTTAAAGATGTAGTAAGATGAACTTAAGAGTGTCTGCTGTGTTTTCAGAGCTGTATGGTTTTGATGTCCTTATTGATGACACGCTCAAACCCTGGCTGTTGGAAGTGAACCTGTCCCCATCATTGGCCTGGTAAGTGATTTCCAGTTTCATATGAGGACTGCTGCTGGAGATGATTGTCCTTGAAACTAGGAGGGCATGATTTCATGATACCTGCAGGTTATTTGTTCCACTGCTGATTGGCAGAGAGGATAATCCTTTGCTTTTTCCTTTGCATAAACAAACTTGTTGCAACAATAGGTTTTGAAAGAGCCCAGTTGGGATTCCATTTTCTTTTTAATTATTTCCTTTTCACAGTCCGTCATCATAATCTCCCATCATAGATGAATTTTGAAACTTTGCAGACTGTTGTGTGGGATTTCAATCTGCTTGACTGATAGAAGCTTTAAGGTTATGGAGTCCAAGCAGAGTTCAGTCATTATGTTGAGTATGTAGATGAATGGTCAGGCTCAAATGTTTGGCCTAGTACTCTCTTTAGCTAAAATCTAAAGAGTGAGTGTTGTTTTGACTCTTATGCTGACCCTCATGCTCTAATGAAAATTGGGGATTTATTTTTGTAGGTTTCTCAATTATGATTTTTTTGTGAAAGAGGTGTAGTTAATTGTGGTTTTTAAGAATTCTATGACAGTAACTTTTATCTACTTCATGAAATGTAGCATAGAAAATGTCTTTAGCTAAGCAGAGCTAAAACAAAGCTGTACATGTCTGCATTAGGACACTAAATGCTGTGGAAAAAGGATAAACAGATTAATCTGTTGCTGTTTGATCTTTACCTATACATGTGAAAATTGCCTAGTTTTCTTCCAATGTTGTTTTCGCCTCTGTTAAGAATCAGTACAAAGAAACTGTATTGGGAGATACACTGGATGCTGATGCATTCTTCTCATTTAATGCCAGACAAATAATTTCTCTTGTCCTCTATTGCATGTGGGGACAGTGATGCTCCTTTGGACCTGAAGATCAAAGCTAGCATGCTCTCAGATATGTTCACTCTTGTAGGTAAGTGTAGCAAAAAGCTCCTTCTATCCTTCCCCTATTTAAGACCAATAAAAGGTAGGTTTAGGAGCTGCATGTTATTAGATGACTATAATGGAGGCAAACTCCAGTTAAGGAAAGCAGTTGTATTTAGCAATGTGTACACTTCAACTTCAGGATAATCTGTCTGATTGTTATGCTTAGATGGTATTAAGAGTCCCCAGTTTCATATTTGAAGACACTACTCTTTTTAAGTACTTGGTTTTGAAGCAAGCTACAGTTTTTATTAAAAAAATGTAATGGAAGGTACAGTTTGGGATTAAACAAAGCAAGGTATGAAAATGGAAAGCATCCTTATTGGTTCTTGGGCAGGGACAAGAAGGTTGCGTACAGACTGAGACTGTGAACAGGAATGCTAGGTGTTTATATGTCAGGGTTTGCCTGTCTTAAAGTTCTCATGTGGCTCCTGATGCCCCTAGGCTTCGTGTGCCAGGATCCAGGCCAGCGGTCAAGCCGGGCCATTTATCATTCAGCTGAATCTGTCAGGAGAAATCCATACCAGAAGATGCAGGTAAGTGATTTTAACAAGCCAGAGATGAGAAGGATAGCAAAAAGTCATTCTTATTGAAGTTGACTCACTGGTGAGAGAGGCAGTGAGGGAGATGATCTGGATTTCTAGCATAACTACAGAAGAAGAAATTTTTAACTGTGTGAGTGGTGAGGCACTGGAACATGTCCAGAGAGTTTATGGAATCACCATCCCTGGAGGTGTTCAAGACCAGGCTGGATGGGACTCTGAGCACCCTGGTCTAGTGGAAGGTTCCCTGCCCATGGCAGGGATGTTGGAGCTAGATGATCTTTAAGGTGCCTTCCAATCCAAACCATTCTATGATTCTAAGAGACTCAGGGGATGCACCTCAGTTATGCACCTGAGTTATTCAACCACTTTCATTTTGTTGTGGGTAACAAGCTTCCAGAACCCTAGAGCTTTATGAATGTCTCCAAGACCTCCTTCTAGGCAGAAAAAGCTTCTTGCATTTGAAATTTAAGACTTTTTTCCGATTCTGTCTTGGAATCTCTTACTTCCTCTCCCATGGATCATTGGACTGAGGCCTCATGTGGCTTGCTGTGACTGCCCATTGCCTTTTCTGCTGAGGTAGTGCTTTCTTAACACTGTAATGCTGAATGGCAGTTGTTTTCTATCTGTTTTTGGCTATGAAATGGATTCCATAAATATCTGTGGAAAGGAGCGTTCACAAAAGGCAGGGAGATCTGGTACGTCGCTTGGACTTTAAACACATTTCTCCTCAGGCAAATAGGCAAATGGTGCACCCTGACAGCTGCTGTGAGAGACATGAACATGGCTGAGTAGCTCAAGTTCAGTTAGGAAACGATAGGTCATTTTTGTTCAGTGACAGTGTACCAATACGCTGTCCATTTTGGTATAGGGAAAACTCACAGAAGTTGCAATATTTTTTTTCTTGTAAAACTCAGTCTTTAGTCACTGGGAGAGAGATGAATAGGTGGTAAGATGGGATTTGAGTATCTATAGGATGTGTGTCTGAGTCCAAAACTTCTAAGGCCAATTTAATAGATAGTGTTTTAAATACAGATCCCTCTGACCATAAAGGTGCTCTTTGTAGCAGACTAAAGATACATCAGATAAATTAGGAACCATTCCAGAAAAAGTACCCTTCTCTCTAAGAGTAATGTGATCAGATCCTGATCATAGAATCATAGAATCAATCGGGTTGGAAAAGACCTCTGAGATCATCGAGTCCAACCCTTGGTCCAAATCCAGTCCATTTACTAGATCATGGCACTCAGTGCCACGTCCAATCTGCGTTTAAAAATCTCCAGGGATGGTGAATCCACCACCTCTCTGGGCAGCCCATTCCAATGCCTGATTACTCTCTCTGTAAAGAATTTTCTCCTGATATCCAACTTAAATTTCCCCTGGCGGAGCTTAAGCCCGTGCCCCCTTGTCCTATTGCTGAGTGCCTGAGAGAAGAGACCAACCCCCACCTGGCTAGAACTTCCCTTCAGGTAGTTATAGACCGTGATGAGGTCACCTCTGAGCCTCCTCTTCTCCAGGCTAAACAACCCCAGCTCCCTCAGCCTCTCCCCATAGGACTTATGCTCCAGTCCCTTCACCAGCCTTGTTGCTCTTCTCTGGACCCGCTCCAGCACCTCAATATCCTTTCTGAACTGAGGGGCCCAGAACTGAACACAATACTCAAGGTGTGGCCTCACCAATGCAGAGTACAGGGGAAGGATCACTTCCCTGGTCCTGCTGACCACGCTATTTTTGATACAGGACAAGATCCCATTGGCCTTCTTGGCCACCTGGGCACGCTGTTGGTTCATGTTGAGCTTCCTGTCAACTAGTACCCCCAGGTCCCTCTCTGCCTGGCTGCTCTCCAGCCACTCTGTGCCCAGCCTGTAGCGCTGCATGGGGTTGTTGTGGCCAAAGTGCAGGACCTGGCACTTGGCTTTATTGAACTTCATCCCATTGGAATCAGCCCATCTCTCAAGTCTATCCAGATCCCTCTGCAGAGCCCTCCTGCCTTCCAGCAGGTTGACACTCCCTCCCAATTTGGTGTCATCAGCAAATTTGCTGATGATGGACTCAATCCCCTCATCTAAATCATCAATAAAGATATTAAACAGGACTGGACCCAACACATGATTTGACATCTTTTATCTGAAAAAAATTATACAAGACAGTCTCAGAAAATTATGCTGCTGGGAAGCATTGAATTTTAAGGAGGATTTAAACTTTATTTTGCTTTAAAAAAAAAAACACAAAAAGATGTAAAGCTTGGCCAGTTGAAATGTGCAAAGATTCATATGAGAGAGCAACGGTTATGAAGTGGGATTAATTTATCTTTTGGGACAGGTGTCCGCATTACCTATGTTTAATAGGAACAGGCTTATAATCCAGTGATAAAGTTTTATAGCATGTTTTTCTTATGTACCTAAATGGAAATTCCATGGCTAAATAGATGTTTAGATCTTCCCATTGTTCAGAAATGTTTTGTCTTCTTCTTTATCTCAGATTGTTGGATCTTTGATACCTTCTCCCATACTCAGTTGCAAA
The DNA here is from genome assembly GCF_001604755.1 of Lepidothrix coronata. Lineage (NCBI taxonomy): Eukaryota > Metazoa > Chordata > Aves > Passeriformes > Pipridae > Lepidothrix > Lepidothrix coronata. The sequence continues at coordinate 439,666 of NW_016690442.1, forward strand.
GGGTACATTGAACCTCTTTTGTTTTTCTTTCCTCCTTCATGAAGTCTTGAGTTTTGATTGTTCACACAGACCATCTTTAATCATTGTAAAATTGCTGCTTGGGAAAGAAATGCTGATACCAGTGCTCTTGAGAGACTCTCTTGAATAACTATCCTGAGATAGTTATTCTGTTTTCTGGGTTTCACCAGACTGAACTGCAAGTTTCTTGTGCAATTCCTTTGGTTTGACTCTCTGAGCATTTCTCCCTCTAGGGAAATGAACAATTTAGCTTCTTCCTTTGTAATCTTGTTGATTTGGGTTGGAGCTCTTTCAGTTAATTGTAAGCAATAAAGGGGCCTTGACCTGTTTTGTATAGACCAGCTGTAGAGAAGAACTTGTCAGTAGTACAGTTAGGTCTCTTGAGAAGCCTTTCTTACACCAGTTGCACCTCTTGGGCATTGGAGAAGAGGAGACAGCCTGAATACCACTGAAGACAAAAAAAATCTAAACTCTTATGATAATTGTTTCCTTTTGAACCTGCCTCTGTCATTAAACTGGTCTTGCTTGTGGACCTGTTGCCAGATCAGTAGTACAGGGTATTTTCTGATATTCTGGTGATGTTTCTGCACCTGTTTCAGAATGTTAAATAGTATTTTGTTTCTCCACAAGAACTGGAATATTGTTGAGCTATTTAAATGAAATTTCTTGTGGAATTTCAGGATTATTACTTTTTTTTAATCCTCTTTGTTTTATGAACAATTCTACTAGACAGCATCTGTTTCTGCTTAATAGATAGCTATTAAATATTTTTATCTAAGTGACTCTCATCTTACAAAAATATCAGTTTTGGTCATCGTAGCGTAGTTCAGAGCTCTTTTCTGTATGCTTTTGAAAATTGCATATCCAGATGCGTTCTGCACAGCTGAGCACATCTGAGGTTAGGATTAGGGCTGTGTTTGGAATGTGTATAGGATATGTTTGTGCAGGATATGAGGAAGATCTGAACTGAGATGGTAGAAGTGGTTAGCTATATCTCTGGACTTCAGTTATCATAGAATCGAAGAATGGTTTGGGTTGGAAGGGACCTTAAAGATCATCAAGTTCCAACCCTTATGCTGTGGACAGGGACACCTTCTACTAGACTAGTTTGCTCCAAACCCCATCCGACCTGGCCGTGAACACTTCAAGGGATGGGTCATCCACAAGTTCTCTGGGCAACCTGTTCCAGTGCCTCACCACCCTTTGCTTACATAGTGTTTTGCTTAGGGTATTTGCCACTCCTCTGCTACTCAGGCAAGGATGAGAGTGTCTTCGAGAACACGAGGTTTTTATTCTTTCTGTGTGTCTCTTGCAGCGTCCTGCATCTGCACAGTCACAAACAGCAAACACCAGATTGGTGAGTACCCTTCAGCTCCCAGCACCAATATGAGGGAGACAATTTCAAACATTACCTTGTACAATGCTTTGGCACAATTAGGCCCTAACTATATTTTACAACTAGAATAGCCTGGTGCGGGGTGGAGGAAAGTCAACGAGAGAAGATGGACTGACATACGTTTCCATGTGGCAAAAGCAAATGTTGGAAAAATATTTAAAATACTAATAGCAGCTTAAAAAAAAAGTAGGTGAGTTATGCTGAGAGACTACAAGTATTTCTGAACTGCATTTTAAAGAAATTGTTAGAGATGTTTAAAGATAAAGCTGTCACTCTGATCATCAAATGATGAAAACACTGGCAGCTCAGTAGGTAGGCCATTGAAAAGGAAAGTGCAAAAACCAATGAGAAACTGGTAAAACCAGCAGCAAATAGAAGTGTCACACCAAAAGGGAGGAGTAGGAATTTTTGTCTTTATACTGTAGGGGATGGAATAAGGAAAGCACAGGTGAATCTGCACAGACAAAATTCAGGTGGCCCTATGAAAGAATAATTTTCTGTGAGACAGTCATCTGAAGGACGCTGTAAAAATTTGAGAGTGAACTGGCTTAAAATAGAGATAAGAAGGATTTCTTAAAGTTAATGGAAAAATATGGACTGTTGTTAGCATAAGTCAGACTGATTTACCTTTCTAAATGTCATATTTGGCACCCTTCATGCAAGCCATATGGACAAATCAATGATAGTTTACAATTCTAAGCACCTGGCTGTGTGGGGACATGGTAGGTATTATTTTGCTGCTGGGCTTCCTGCATGAATGTAATAGGAATTATTTTAATTTGTTTTTTTATAAGGTTTCCCAGCAGGAAGGGAAGGTAGGACAGATGGAATCGTCTTGAGAACCTAATTCGTTCTATGCACTGCTATTTATGTCATTCTGTGTAAGTCTAGCTGAGGCTTAGCGGAAAGAGTCTTATTGAATAATGAGGTTTTGTAGAGAATAGGAAGGATCTTTGTGCCAAGTGCTGTCAGTGCTTAGTAAAATTAGAATCATGATATGGGAACTAGGGATACTTGCAGAATTTGGAGATATACCAGAGCGGTTGGATTTATCTGTACTTCTAAAGATAAGCTGGGTCAAAGAGGAAACAAGTTCTTTGTGAAGCTGGAGACATGTCTGTGCTACAGCCAGAGGGTATTCTGTAGTGAAACACTGAAAAAAGTATTTGTGCAGGAAGCCCAGTAAAGTTAGAGTTTTTCTCTAGCCTTTTGACAGCAGTGTAATTTTGTTCTCAGATAGGAGCCAGAGCTGCCAGTACATAGGCATATATTTTCTGTTTGTAATCAGTGAAATCATCTCTGTTGTATTCAAGTGTTCCTTTAGTAAAGTAGCTCATCTAATAGGATGAAAAATTTCTGTAATATTCTCTTTGAGCAGCAGTTCTCACATGATGATGATTGTTATGTTAGTGCCAGGAAATGGTTTTTAAGAGAAGGTTACCTATCAGGAGATTCCAGAGGAAGCGAAGTTGTTGAACTGTGGATTTGAAATGGAGGAAAGCTTAGGAAGAAAGACTAAAGCCTTTCAACTTAGTATCATCTACAGCATCAGGCAAACCTGTTTGATTACTGGCATTTTTATTTCTTCTGCAAATGCTTGTGTCTCCTACCTTCTCTTCCAGATTGTGTAATTTTCTCTTATTTTTTAAATCGGTTTTAATTAGACTTAACAATGTTTCAGCTGGCACCGTCTATGTCTGTTTTATCTTTGGATCTTTCTGTACCAGTCACTGCAGTGTAACCTATTCTAGTGCAATGCCTGTTGCTTTTGCTGTTGCTTCATCTACAGATTGCATAGCCACTTGCAATATCTAATGAAACAGAGAGAATGAAATTCAATTCCAATAGTCCTTACAAATAAAGATGCAACCTGATCTTGCTATGGATTTTATTTGTACCTGAGTAGTATGGAACATTCCCCTGGACTTATCCAGCTTAAGGTTTCTGTAATTTTTTTTTTTCTTTCTAGATTAAAAATGCCCTCTGTGCATTCTTTGCTCAGTACAGAGCTAAAAGAAAATTTTAATTTGGTATAAATGCCTGAGACCTTCTCAGCTAGAGTCTTGAAATGCTATTTTTAATGAACTGAGCCTAAGGCTAGTACTTGAGAACAAGTTCAAAGATTTCAGTCTTGCTCAGATTTGAAGATTTTATAATCCTGATAATTTGAAGACATTTTGAATTCCTGACCTTTTGTTAGAATTGGTCACGACTGCACATCAGGTTAAGAATAAGCTTAGTGAGACTGTCTGCAAAGTATTGATTTTCTAATTTTAAAAAATTTGCATAATTATGCAAATTTGCATGATGTGTCTATGTACATATCAAGATCTGTCTCTTAAGTGCAAGAAGTAGTAAGCTGACATCCTAGCAGTATAGTAACAAAAGAATAACAGGTGGTGAACTTTTCCCTGCAACATTTATCTCATCAGGGAATTACAGTTCTGTTGTTCTACTGTAGCTACACAATTAGAAGAGAGAATCAGGCTTCTGGTACCATTGATGTGTGAATCTAAGTGTATTTGGAGCCTGTGGATGCTGGCTCTAGTGCCCCATGGGTGAGAATTTTTCTGTATGACATCCTGACTTTGCTGCTTTTGAGTATGTCTCATGTTTTCCTGGAAGGGGCCAGGGGTGTAAATATTGGCGCCAATGCATGAATTGCTGTGCTAAAATCCAATAATGTGAATGCTCACACTTAGTGCTGTCTGGGGTGCAGACTCTTTAACAGCTGGAGTGTGGAATTGTGAATTCTGGCTGTGATGCTCTGGAGTGTAGATCCTGTTGGGAATGGAGTCCTGGAATTTGACTGTAATGTTTTTTAATAAGAAAATAGAGAGAGGAAAAGAGAGAAATCTGGATTCACACTGTCTCTACAGCGTACCCGTCCTCTGTCTGCCAGCGATGCTGAAGTTAAAAGCTCGATGCCCTTAGGCAGGGAAAAAGCAACAGGAAAGCATAGCAGCTCTGTGGTAGGCCTGTCTATGGAGGAGGTAAGTAGACTATTATATTGCTTTTATTTACCTTGGCTTTCATTCAGTATGTGGGGTTATTTGCTCAACAAAGAGCAAGTGCGCGTATATGAAAAACATGACAGAAGATGTATAATTTTAAAAACAGAATTGCTTGCTTTTACTGCTGGTACTGTCCGTGCCCTCAGTTATGCCAGGTATGCTTGAAGCAGTGATAGGCTCCTTTGGAATTTAAACACAAGACAAAATTGCTTAAGGATGTCATATGTGCCCAGCCCCTTGGCTGAAAGTCAGAGATTTTTGTATGGTTCATTTTTGATTTTATCTGTTTTGCTGGCTATTTTCTTTCTTTTTTTTTCCAGATAAAAGTTCTTAGGCGAGTGAAAGAGGAAAATGAACGGAGAGGAGGCTTCATCCGGATATTCCCTACCCCATTAACATGGGACCTTTATGGGTAAAAATAACAATCCAATAAGACAGCACTAATGCTCTGTGTTGAGGGATATTCTGTGTTGGGTATATGTAGATCAGCCATCCTGGTAATCAAAAAGACATATTGAAAATTTTGGTAGAGCTTATTTTAGTGTTGAGGAAGCTTCTTTCTGATCCCTTGTTTTTATCAGCTGCTGCTTTGCCTAACTGCATCCCATGGAAAGCTGTCAAAAATTGCTTCTGGTGTTGCTTTTCTGTTAGAATAAAAGTGTCTTCCCTTCAGATAATCCATTGTGGCTATCTACTTTTACATCCTAGAGCTGCACACTATGTACTCTTGTCATTAGGCCCTAAATGGGCTCACTCACTCTGAAAGTGATACTATGTTAGACTTGTCTAATTTTATTTTTGCAATCTGTAATGTTTTCTGTCTCTTGCATCACCAGGAACTTTAGCTGAAAAACAATAGCTCTCCTCTTTTCCTCTTTTCTGTTATGGTACAGCATGTCGTCTGAATCCAGTTCTGGGATGTTTTTTACAGGTCACTTATTTCTGTGTTATGCTGCCTTTCATTGTGTTGAGCTCTGTCTTGATAATCCTGAATTTTGTTTTTCTAGATCCTTTTTAGAGCACAAGACATCAATGAACTACATGCTGGCTACACGTTTGTTTAAGGACAGGTAGAAAGCTTTTCTGTTTGGGAGCAAGGTAAAGGGCATGAACATCATGAAAAGGATTGATTCATCACTTATCCAATGTTATAAACATCAGTCTGTGATTTACAGGGGTGGTGATAGTTGCTCATCTTTTCTGTGCGTGTGAGGTGACTGTGGAGGTTTTTCATATTTACGTGTTATACTTCTGAATCCAGAGGCACAAAGGACAATGCACAAGTCATGGGAATCATTGGAGTACAAAGATTACTATAGACATGAGAAAACTTTAAGCACGTAGGTTTCACTATGAAGGGATTATAGGTCTTTGCTTACCTTTTGTGTCAAATTTCAAGTTACATTAGAGCTTGTCCTCATGTAAAGTAAGCACTGAAATTGACTCCTCCAATGGTTTAGAATCCCTGTGTCTTGATCTGTGCAAGCGTGATTTGATGCCTCTTTCTCTGGACCGTGCTCGGGTGGAAAAGACAGTTCACGCCACTAGCTGAACTTCCATTGAGACATGTACGCAGTATCTTTCACTCTGTTTAATGCCCTTCCTTCTCAATAGTTCTTCTTACCCAAATTTGAGATCCACTATAAAGTAATTACCAGGTAAGGATAAGGAGGCTGAAAAAGGACACAATATTTACAGAAGCTCTTCCTGCATGAGCAGTGTACAATTTTTTTTTTCTCTGTGTACATTCAGGGATGTGTCTAAAGAATAGTTCCAAATGACGCCTTCTCCAACTTAAGCCTGACAAATGTAAGCATCGGTTCTAGTACAGCTGCTCAGATTTCCTCTTTTGGAGCTCTTTTTTTTTTTTCTCCCTTAACAGAGAACTCACAAGTGATTCTGTAAATTTGGTCCTTTCTTTGTACATATGAAAGACTATGTAGGCTTTTTAATCCAGGCTGATACAGAATGGAAGGTAATTTTTGATCTTTTTCCCTTTATAGGGGCAAGATGAAAAGAGACTTCATCACTGGAAGATCCCGGTAAATGGTGTCTTAATTAAATAACTTGTACTTTGTAGGACTTGTTCTAAATTTAGATTTGCATAACTTCATCCTTCAACCTGTGTGTCAACACCTTTTCTACCTAAAATCCATGAAAATAATTTTAGAAACATAAATACAGTGAGAAAAGAATACACCCATATGTGGAGAGCTCATGTTGGATTGGACCTTAAAATTGCTCTTCTTTCCACTTTGGTATTCCTGCCATATTTATAAGCCTCATCATTGAGTTCTCTCAAAAGATCCTGTAGTGCATGGGGGTTTTGGGCTTCATATACCCATATATTCATATACCCATACTTTGTTAGATCTAAAAGATAAATGAAGTAACAAAAATTTTCTGTTGATGTTTACACTTAAATCATAGAGAGCACTTTTCTGGAACTTTGTGCGCTGGCAGAAAGTTGTTACTCTTGTATGTTTTCCTTAAGAAATCTGGCAGAGCTCCTTGTCCCTTGGTTTAGGCAGAACTTGTAGAAAGTTTGACTTTTTCCGCTTAGATTATATTAAAATTCTTATTTCTGACCAAACAGTGAAGAACAAGCTATCTACATAAATGGTTCAGATGATTGGACTGCGGTCCATGTGCTCTCTTTGCATCCCCCTCCATTATTTTGTACTCTTGCAATTCAGTTTTCCCTATTAATTGTGCCTTGTAGTTGCTGCTGATTTCCAGCTGCTGATGGACAGATACTATTCAATCATGAAAGCATGACAGTAGATAAGTGCATCCTGGGGCTTTGAGAGATGATGTTCTGTAAAGTACTTGCAAGACTCTGCAAACATTTGTAGGCTTAAATAGAGCAGAGTTAGACTGATGATAAATATTTCTTCCCTGTATCAGGAAAGAAAGTTTCTTTCCTGAAGAAATTTGATCTACTAGGTCTCTTGTATCATCAGGAAGAGAAGTAAAAAGAGAGATTGAGGGATGTCTCTGTACTATGCTTCCCAGAGCAGGTCTTAATGGAAGGCTGGATATGAGGATGGAAGCTGTGGACTCTCACGCTCTGTTTTATGAGAGAAAGCTTGTTTCGTTGGAGTTAAGGAAGCGTCGGCGATTTCATGGCAAGGCTAGAGCAGCACAGATGAGATCATCAGGTATGCATGGCTAGAGTTTTAGATGAGCAGCTAGTCAAAGGAAAGCAAGTAAGAGACTTACTCATTTGAAATGTGTGTGAATGGAGTTGTTCTGGTTTCAAGTGTTAATAGTTTTCACTTCATTCCTCTTCTGAGCTTCTTGTTTTATACTGCCTAAAATTTCATTCCTACCTTTCCACATCGCATGTGTATGATTAAAGGGAATCAGTACTTGCTTGGAGCTGAGCTTGTGGTTACATTTTGGGTAAAAAATTCAACTGTATATGTGCCTCTGTAGTTCTCCAGCTTTTCAGAGAAAGATGAGACCTTGCAGATTGGTTCTCCTACATAGCAGTGACTCTAAGCTGTTGGAAAGAGAAATCCTTCTTATCCAAGCAGATGTTAAAAAAACTTTAAAGGGTACAGAGGTGAATGATCCTCACAGGTGACTGTTCCTGAAGCCAGTATCTGAACTCTTTCTAGTAGCTGTGTGATACTGGCAACAACGGGAGAGGTTGTACATTAGAAAATTATTTTTGCTGCTATGTTGAGGTATATGATCTTTACTGACACGTGGAAATTTAGATTTGTAGCTTTGGTTTATTTGATACAGAGATTACAAAAAATGAGTGTATATATATGTTAAGTATGGGTCAGTACATGCCAGTAAACATGTAAGAACCAGGATAAAATATAGGAAAATGCCTTTGTCTCTTTGATTTTGTGGTTTTGGTTTTTTTTCCATTTGTAAAGTTAAAACAAGAATCTTGGTCTGTCTTCTCTGATATTGGGAAAATGGGCTTCTCAACTGTTCAGTGCACAAGCAGAAAGACAGAAAGGATAATATAGGGCAGTGATACTTCAGATTATGTTCTATAATGGTGGTGTTCTGTCCTAGCAGAAAAGAGTGTAGGGGTAAACCAAAGGAAAGTCCTTTCCACTTCTTTTTTTTTTTTTTTTTTTTTTTTTTTTTTTAACTAGCATAGGTGATTTCTCCTCTACTACAGGCACATCAGAATCAACAAAGCTGTCCCTCAAGTCAGACACAGAAGGTGAGGAGGAAGAGGAGGTGGATGCAGATGAAGATGAAGAGCTAGATAGAACTGTTTGCTCTGTTTCGGACACCCAGGTGAAAAACAAGCCAAAGCTCTCTGACTCGGTGAAAACTGCTTGTAAGGAGAGGTTGCCAAAAAAACTTGACAAGAAAACTGGAGATGGAGAAAAGCTGTTTCTGCAAAAACTAGACTCACAATCTCAGTTTAACTTGCTTCAGATTCTTCAAAAGCATGGAAACCTGAGGTGAGAGATAGCTGCATTTTGCCTTTAGCTTTGACTTGCAGCTGATACTGTTTAAAATACAGAGTATGTACCTTTAGTGCCACATTTTAACTGTGAAGAGATAAGACGTTAGAAAAGGGGCCTGGATTTTTGTCTTACTGTGGGCTGCCTTAACAACTCGGTGGCACAGAAGGGAGATTGTTGCCAAGTCTGACAGTTTACCTAAATGGCTGACCTGCTGGATCAGTAGAAAGCATAACTCATAGTTTCCATTGCTATTCTTTAATCTGGTGATGTAACCTGGGTTTTTTTGTCAATTCAGACTTCTGAAATGCCTCTGTCTTAATGCAGGATGCCTGCTACTGAATTCTAAACTTTGTCTTCTCATTCTTTGCATTTGCCATGAAGTGGATATAGATATATGTTAAATTTTCCAAGAACACTTGGGTAAGAATATGTCAGTACTGATCTCAGTGCTTTCTCTCCATAAAATTAGTTTTCTCATTTTTGTTTTTGATAGAATTTTTACCTCTGATAATAATTTCTGCTCAAGGTCATTGCCTGCTTGAGAGCAAGATTAGGAGGTCATTTGAGAGTGACTAATGACTGAAACATCTCGTTGCATGTTGTTGAATATGACTTTGTGGAACAGAGTATATTCTGATGCCTGGCTCTATTGCTTGGAAAAAAGAGAGGTACTGGAGGAGATTTTGTGGAGTAACACCAACCAGGGTCCTGCTAGATGTTTTGAAGTTTGATCCTCCACTTGAATGTGGATAGAAGAACTGTCTAATTGCAGATGGACAGAAAGGCTAACAAGGCCTGATCATGTATATCTGTGTAAGAGGATGTAAGACAAGAAGCAGTATTATGTTTTCTGTGAAAAATGTCCAAAAGTAGAGAAAATAAATGCATCTTGTTGTTGCTTTCTCAGTTTAGTTTCTGAGAGAAATTATGGATTATCCAGTGGATTTGGGGATTATTCTTATGTTTTACTGTGGCAAGGGCATTTGTTCTTCTGACAGGGAAAACTCTGGAACCTGTTTTGAGGATGAACATAGCAATGCTGTGTCTATATCTACATATATATAGAACTGATTCCTGCCAAGAATGTAAGTTCTGTCTGATGTTCCTGGCAGAATCTTGCTCAGCACCCAGCACTGCTGGGATTCCCCACAGAGATGTGTAAGGCTTGTGGTTGACCTCATGTTCCAAGATTGTGCTGGGCTTGGCCCCATCTGATCTGTCATTGATGAAAGCTCTGCTTGTGGGTTCAACAGAGGAGCTGAAGTAATGCAATTTTCATTCAAGAGAAACCAGACCTGTTTTGGTCAGTTTTTGTAAGTGGTAGGACTTCCTTCTCCTTTAGTCAGGCTGATGAGGAAATTTCTCCATCTTCCACACATGGGGTGTTACTGATAAAGAAGTGACAGTCAAATGAAACTTGTTCCCCCAACTGTGCCATTTCCAAGGAAATAAAATGAAAAGGGATTTATGTATTTCTGCATCTAAGACCTCAGGTTTCAATATCCTACACATGATAGGAGATGCACTGTTATACAAGGACCTTCTTTGGTTTTTAGTCATAGAAGTATCAGGTGCAGGCAAAGAACTGTATCATTGTACTGATGCTGATAACAGAGGCTCCTTAATTTCTAGTTGAACTCCTGATCATGAGATGTTTGAGTTGCACCTAAAACAAACCTGGCAGCCCTACAAACCTCTGAGAAGAAGAGCCTTTTCTGATATAGTGTGACCTGATGTAGACAGTGTTGGTTCTTAGCTAGGATTCAGTGTGTTCTCCTCATGTTCCACACATGGGGGAAAAGAAGGTATGTGTGGTGACTAGCAGCATACGGAGTTCAGAGGTGTTACAAGGCCTACTGTGCATTCTGGAGTTGTCTGAAGTTCCTGGAAGACAGGAATTGTAACCAGGTATTTTCATCAGGTTTTAGTTGATAGTACAGGTACAGCTATCCACAGAGGATGTTAGTTTGAGACTCTTGTGAACTTATCATTTGCTTAGCCTCTCTTTGACCTGGTATGGTCTTCCAGAAGCATCAAAAATTGGTGATTAAGCAGATGTATGGATACTTCCGACATCTTTTATTTTAACTTCAATTCTTACCAAAATTGATGCATTGATCACTCTAAGTGCTACTATGTTGTATGATTTCTGTGGAACACTGTAAACCAGAAAGGCTAAATTGCTGCACGGAGTTTTTAGTGCTATTTGAGAGACTCAGGTACTTGGAGTTATGAGGATCATGTAAGTATCTGTGAATATTCCTAAGAAGCAGAGAACAAGTAGAGAAAATATGGTGAGGTTCCTCAGGAATCAGTCTGAGCCTGATTTTAATAATCAAGACAAGAACGACACAAAATGTAGAAATGTGCTAATGAAGTTTGATGATGGAAAAGATTTGGGAGTTATTACCATGAGAGAAAAGTAATGGAATAAATATGAGAAAAACTGGATGGCCTTGAGGATAGGAATAATATAACTAGGATGAAATTCAGTAGCACCAAGTTGCAAGGGCATGCTTTTAAGAATTAATAATTTGCGGCAGAAATTCTGTCGACTGGATGTTCATCAACTGGAAATTAATTATAAGGAAAAATATCTCGGATGCTGGTTGATCACAGGTTTATGCTCACACATAAAAACACCAAATGTGATTTAGGCTTTATCACTTGAGATACTTCTGAGACTTCCTGTGGAGTATTGTATACAGACACTATCACTCATATTCCTGGAAGGTAAATTGTGACTGGAGCAGGCAGGGGTGAGCTGTTAATCTCATCGTGCCACCAGTGTGGGTGCTTTGTTAGAAGACACTGAAAGGTGTGGATAGTTCACCTTAATAAAATGAAAACTATGAAGGGATGTAATTGCTGTGCATAAATACATTCAAAGTGGAGAAAGAAAATGCACATATAAACTGCTCATGAATGAAGCTGGGCTGGGTAGTAAAAGAAGGTTCCTAATTACAAAACTAGTAAATTCTGGAGTAATATTCCAGGAAAGTAATGGATTCAAAAGTCTAGTTTATTTTGAGATGAAACTTGATCATTTATTAGAAAATATTAGGACATTGCCAGTGATAGAAAGAGGAATGAATCTGTCTGTGACACTAAAGCTGCTACATCCTTATGAAAAGCTTCTAGCAACTATGGGGAAAACTATGAAGAAGAGCAGAGACTGCAAGAGCAGAATGCTTGAGGATAGGGTTTAGACCATGATGATGATGAACAGAATTAAGTAAAGCTTTCAGCAATTTCTCTCACAACAAATGCATATGCTAAAATGACTGCCGTTGTGAGGGAATGAGAAGTGATGTGTCACTCCCAGTTCTTTCCTCAGTTCATGCTCACAGCTTCCCAACATGTTCAGCCAGCTGCACAGCACATTTTGCTGATGTTCTTTCATTCTTCAGTGGTGCCTTGCTCAATGAAATTTGGCTTGTGTCCCTAGGCCAGCAGGGGAGGAGCTCACTTTCACAGATTTAATTCTTTCATTTCTAATGGGAATTACAGGGCCTTTGTTATAACTCTGGCACCAGTACCAAGCCCTTTGTTTATTTTATGGTCTGTTGTTGTGGTGTTCAAAATGTTTGTGAAGACAGAGGCCCAGCAGAGCCTTGAATTTGGTTTAAAAATACACAGTTTTGCTGATGTTCATGTTACTGCCTTTTGGAGAAGAGTAACTGAGGCCGTAAAAGGCAGGAAGAGCATTCCATTTTTAGAAATGATCTAAGAACTTAAGAGTATCTGCTGTCTTTTATATCTCCTGCAATACCTATCCCATCTTAGTGAACTGAAGGTCTGCTTGAAAATGCTGGTGGGGGCGAAGGGGTCCCCCTTTGTTTGAGCATCAGCATTAATGCACCTTAGGAGGTCCTTGCTGACTGCACTTTGGACCATAAGCTGTGCCTGACTGCTGTAATTCTTCCCATTCCTACTCTGAACATAGCTGATTGATCCTTTTGGCCCACAGCAAAGTGCAAGCCCGTACGGCTTTCTCTGCCTATCTACAGCATGTTCAGTTCCGACTGATGAAGGAGGCTGGTGACCAGATCCAGAATCCTGCCTGGGCTGCCAAAGAGGATGAGCAAATGGTAAGAAGCTTTGTGTTGGCCAGATTGAAAAGCCAAGCTGAAATCTGCCTTGAGAATTTTGAGGTCTGTTCCCATCTTTGCAAGAATAGAAATCCAACTGAGATGGTGGTTGTCTATCTTTGTCCAGCTGCCAGTGCTGTATTTTTAATATACAGATAAGGAAGGACTGTGGACTGACCTCAGAGCAATGATAGAGCACACAGCTCTTAGTGACTGGAGTGTGATTGGCATTCACACTGCTCAGATGTTTTGCTGGTTCTCCTCCATTGATTTCTGAGCTTACCTGCTCTTGAATTCTTCTTTTAAAGATTCTTTAAGATGACTTGTCAGGATCTGGTTTCTGCTGCGATAAACAAAATATACATCTACTCAAATGGAACAGGACCCAGTTAAGCTTTTTCTCCTATGCAATGTTTTACTGTATCCGGACATCTGCACTTAGGAATCTTCCTTGCATTCTAGGTAGAGGAAATTAAAGTAAAAGCCACTGAGAAGAGAAAATAAAAGTGATTAATTTTTCTAGGCAGTGTTTTAAGGCCCTGTATTTGATGTGTATGCATTTTAAAGAGTGCTGCAAGCCCAGATACCCTCACAAACCTTCCTAAAAGAGCTTTGTACAATAGGCTCTTGAGCTTTCTGCATATTCAAATGTATTTTCACTGAGTGCATGTTGCAGGGAAACAGCCAATGCAGTTCAGAGATAAAATTGCATGTCAAGAATAATCAGTCAACTCAGTGGAAAATGTTACCTCTGCTCTTTCCAAGTGGAAATTAAAACTGGATTTTGAGAGTCACTTTGTCTGCTGTACTGTGAAAAATAATGTTTAAAATAACAGATCAAACCAGCCTGGAGTAATGGCAGTGAGAGGCGAGCTGTGAAATCCAATAGTTTGGCTGTGAGGCTGCTCATTTATGCATTAATAGAGCTCCTAAGCAAAAGCAAATCCAGAGGGGAGACAGAAAGGGTTCAAAACACCCACAAGATGCATCTTGACTTAGGATCTGCCTTGCCATATGTTTTCCCCACCAGAGGTCAAATAGACATGGTGAGGGATTGGAATTACACAGCTGTAAATGTAGTCATATATTACTGTGGAGAGAATGTGGCAACAGTATATATATAAAAAGTGATGAAATGAGGCTGCCCCAGTGGAGTGATACCTGTGGAGATGTGTGGGGATTTCTGACAAAGATCTCCTTCCCTGTGGTAGTGCTGAGAGGGTTTTATGTCAGTACACTTTATCACAGGCCTCCTTTAACACATTGCAAGTTCTTTTATGGAAATGTTCTCCTAAGGTATTTACAGGTTGTTCTGTGTTGTTGATGCTGCTTTTTGCTGCTTGGTTATTTTTTTTTTCCTTTATCATGCTTTTCAAACGAGCACTTCTCAAGTGTTCGAAATTCTGACCCACCTCAGGCAAGGCACACCGTTTTCCTCTCCCAAATTGGTTTTGTAGAGCTATACTAAAAACATGTATTGCAGAATGCTTTTGTCTGCCAGTTTCGTCTTGTTTTCTCAGGAGATATCTTTTGTTCTTGCCACTCATTAGCTGCTGTAGTACCTCTATTCTCTTCTCCCCACATCTTGCAGATGGCCCATTGTTAACTCCATCTCTCTTGCTTACAGGAGCTGGTGATCCGCTTTCTGAAGCGAGCTGCCAGCAATCTCCGTCAGTCCTTGAGGTTGCTGCTCCCCAGCCGTCGTTTAGGATTAAATGATCGTCGTCGTATCCTGGCTCGCCAGCTGGGCGAGTTCATAATCTGTTATAACAAGGTGACTAATTTTTTTCTTAATTTTTCTTTTGGTAGCTCTTTTGGTTTCTGTTCTCTTTTACTAAAGTGTCTCCTGAAGGCTGTATCAAAGGCACTGTTCTGTCATTTATGCGGCCTGCTTGCAGCTGTGCATCCAGTAATGGTACTTTGCTGTTCAAATTGTCAGATAGACAACAGTATTAGTACATTATATATGCAGTCCAGTAATCATATGCATAAAAAAAGGTGCAGAAATGAAGGCTAATTTAATTGGCAGTTTGCTCTTTCTTTGCCTTGTCTTCGATTCTAGTGCTTTGTAATGGCTCTTCCCACTTCTTATTTGTATGGTGCTTCTTTAGAGATAATTTTTTTGTACAGAACATTATGAAATATGTATTTTACTATTTGTTTGGTATATGGAGGGACTGCTACCTATCTGTAGTGAGGGACTCTGTGTGCTCAGTGTTAAGGACATGTAGGTCATAATTTAAATAATTTGCACATCTTTAGACGTAGAAGATGCTGTTCTTAGCATAGTGGTCTCATGTTACTCCTTGCTTTGCAAGGGCAGCTTCCCCTTTCCTTTGCCCCCTGGCATTTCTTTAGTGTTAGAACAAGTGTAATTGAAATTTTGCTTTGAGGCCTCCAAGCTTCTACTCATTAGGAGAGAGGATGTTCACTTACATTAGCTAGTCAGAATTGACATCTGGTAACTTGATCTGTCTAAGCAAGGTTCTCTGTTCCAGAGAGTGCCTTGTATGCCTAATGCTCACTGAATTACTGTGTTAGGAGTAACCACAAAACACTTGGGTGGCTCTGTGGTCAGTGAAGAATGCAGCTGCTTTGAATATAATTTCCACTCAAATTGCATTCAAACATTACGATTTTCTGCTAACTCTTGAGTAAATTCACAAAATAAAGCTCTGCAACTGGTAATAAATCAGTGCATAAACATTTTCTCAGAACAAGTGAGAACATATCACTTGATGTTTTGGGGCATACATGTTTAAGCCACTGAGAGACTGTTAGGCTGTGAGGTTTTTTGGTGTCTGATTCCAGCAAACAGACTTCTATCATTGACTTATAACTTCAGATTTAGTAGGGACTCCTACTAGCCACTATGTATCTTCTGTAATGACACTGAAGAAAAAAATGCTACCTCCAGCAAACTAAGTAAAAAGTATCATTGTCCAGAGAGTTACTTAAGTAGTGAAGGGTAGAGACATGTTCCATATTGATTTTTTCTTCCCTGTCTTGAGTTATCTTTCGAAAGATGTATCTGACTGTTTTGTTCTGGGAATGCTCAGGGTACCAGCAGGCAGAAATTAAGTGGAGATCTGGCCAGAGATAGCTTTTAAACTGGTATTGGTAATTCAGACAGGCCTGAAGCTTTTTTTTAATGAATAAAAATATTTGTTTTAGTACAACCACTAGTGTCAGCCAGTTCTACTGGTGTAAAATAGATCATTTGTATCTGAGAGCTTGCTCTCATTTTCATGTGCAAAGGCTTACCACTTACTCCAGTATATTTTAGTGTATAAGTGCATGTTTGCCACAGGCTGTACTGTTTTACTTTCTTAGTTTTTGCTAAAGCAGTGTGGTTTTGGTATGTATATAAGCCCTCAGCAATTGGCTGCATGACTAAAGAGATTAACTCAAGAGAAATACTGTTTACAGTGGAAAATGTGGATTCATCAGTAGACATCCTTGATTCAGTTTCTTTATTATAATTTTTTGTTTTTTTTCCCTCCTTCCTGAATATCTGTCTACTTTTGGGACAAATGCTCCAATAAAAGCTGTTTTGAGGAACTCTATTTGTGACATAAACAACAAAAGTAGAGAGGGGACCTAATATCCGTAAATAATGATTTTAATTTTTTTTCTCCTCCATACTCCCTTATGTCTCAGCAAAGAGTGTATTTGAAGGAACAGCACATATTTATGAAGGCTTGATCTTTTCTCAGCAAATAAATTATGTCAGGTGGAAGAATTAAGAGTTTAGTGTATGCTTAGGGTGCTGTCACTGGGGCTCTCTTTTTTTATTCATGCTCTTGCGCGTAGTGAAATACTTATAATTTGGCTCTTTGGAGTTGACGTTCTTTTTTCTTAGATCCCATGGAACTGTTTTTTGTATTCTTGGAGCTGTAGATATGCCATGGAACAGAGAGACACTTACTGATACTGCTTTTAACAGGAAACGGAGCAGATGGTTCAGAAAAGATCAAAAAAGAAACAGGAAGAGGAGGAGGAGGGAGTGAATCCTGAAGGTTTTCAGAACTTTATTACCAAAGCAAGGTAAGAATAGATTTTATTTGCTTTGATAAAGGATCTCCAAGCCCTGAAGGTGATGAGGTTATTCTAAAAATGATTTGATGGATCTAAAGGCCTTTAGATACCTTTACTGACTGTAGGACCTCTTCCTGCTGGGGAGTAGAGAACTTGTCTTTTCTCTTATCTTCCTTCCAGCAACCTAACCTCACTTGTAACATCAGTGTCTGTTGCATAGAGAAGGACATACAATAGATGTTTTGACCATTAAGTAGCTTCCCAAAGTGGTTGCCCTGGCCTGTGTAAATTTCAAATGGATGCTGGTGAACTAATGGTTTCTTTTTCTGTGACACTGGAGTAAATACGGCAATACTTTGGAAGGAGAATGAAACTGGAATTGCTGCTCAGATAATCTTGAGCTGCTGAGGCCAAACAGTAGTTATGGCTCTGACGCTTAAGTTTCTTCTCTTATGCTTGCTCCCTCTCTTCAGGAAGTCTCCAGGTCTGGACTTTGAGATGAGCAAGGATGGGAGTTAGGCCTCTTATTTGGCCTGCTAAGGCAGTTCAGTGCAAACAGTTACTTTCACAATGAAAAAGCAGCATTTTCTGTCTCTGAGCTTTGTCTGCCTTAAAAGAGTCTAGTAGGAAGCACATTTTGAAAATAGTTAAGTATTGGAGAAGAGACTGAGGGGGGACACTTTGTTGCAGTGTACAACTTTCTCATGATGGGAAGAGGAGGGGCAGGCACTGATCTCTTCTCTGTGGTGACCAGTGACAGAATCCGAGGGAATGGCCTGAAGTTGTGTCAGGGGAGGTTTAGGTTGGATATTAGAGAGGGTTTCTTCACCAAGAGGATGGTTGAGTGCTGGAACAGACTCCCCAGTGAAATGATCACAGCACCAAGCCTGACAGAGTTCAAGAAGTGTTTAGATGATACTCCTCAGGCACGTGGTGTGACTCTTAGGGATGGTCCTGTGCAGGGCCAAGAGTTGGAGGCAATGATCCTTTTGAGTCCCTCTTAAATCAGCATAATCTGTGATTCTGTGAAGTATTCCTTAAGGCCTGTAGCATTGCATGAAAACCAAGTGTTATTACAGCCATCTGACTATGGAGAGGTCTGAAATTCTTCAGTGAACTGGAATTACTTTTTCTAAGTCTCTGATTCTTGAGCACTAAAAGTAATTCCTCTTGACTCCATTATTTAACCCATGTATTACATATTTATATGGGCAATGACCCCTTGTGCTGGTTTAAAGGTAAACCAGCAGGGGAAAATGAACTCAACCCAAAAGAGAGATTATAAGTCAGAATAACAATTTAATAAAATAATACAATAAGTACGATTATACAGACAAACAATTGGTTTTAACCCACAAAACCCAAATGTATAACCCAGCACCCTGGGGCATGAACAGAGTGGTGTTCTTTGGGCCCCCTGAGTCCAAAGTAAAGGGAGAGGGGAAAAACCTGTTGGTGAGAGTGCTGTTGCAGTCTGGTCAAGAGTGCTGTTGCAGTGTGGTCAAAAGTGGTGATTGCAGTCTGGTCGAGGATGGTGGTCTGCAGTCTTCCTCTGGATCCCACGAGTGGTTAAAAAAGTCCCAAGACTCCAAGATTATATATTCTCCAGTTCAGGCAGGAATGCTCAGTACTTCCCTCAGGGCGGGGAGTTCATCAATGGGCGTGAGGACAAAAACACCCTTCTATCTGGCAGACCTCTTAGCACCTAGTTTATAGCCTGAGGAGTCAGGGGGGCTCTGGGCAGAGGGTTCGAATAGTCTATTGACAACAGTTTCTGGGAAATGGCATGGAAGATGTAGAATACACAGTTTTGGGTTACACCTATCCAGTGATGAACTGGTCTCAGCTGTCCTAACTAGGATACCCCTTTCAATATCTGGACAGGTAGAGTTTACCTGCGTTTTTATGCTCATCTGTTTTCTCTTGGAAGATTGATGGTCAGTGCTGCTTTTTCATGACCAGTTATGAAACCATTCTTTCTTTTTCTATGTTCAGATAGCGCTCTTGGTGAATGATTAGAAGTGGGTGATATCTGAGATGTCTTAACTAAGTTCAGGAGATTTCACAGTCTCTCTTGATGATACATTCTCATGAAAACAAGTAATTTTACCTTTTGCTAATATAATTGATGGAGTCATTACTCTAACAGATTTATAGGCTCCCAGAAAAATCTTGTTGCTTTTTGGATAAAGATGTCTGACTACCGTACACCACAGGATCTACTCCTCTAGCTAGAATGCATATTACATAGGCCTATGGCATGCTCTTGCTCCTCTGACCTTTCTGGCCACTAAAATGTCTGTTGTGTCCTAGTGCAGGTCATTTTCCTTTTTGTCAGAAAAGCTAAGAGATGGCTGCATGGGACAGAACTGCATACTCTTCTGTTTCCATGTTATTGGCTGTCATGCCATTGTGGCCTGATGCACAATCTAGGCTGAGGATGGAGATTTTTGCTAGATCATTTGCCTGAATGATAAAGAATGGTTTGCCAATGATCAGGCAATTTCTGGTGATCTTTCCGTTTCTTATTAAGTATCAGGTATGTTTGAAAACTCTGGTATCTGACACTACTTGGCACTGTGCTTGAAGCTTAAATCAGTGAGCTAGTCATTTGGAACAAAGCAGAGGGGATAGATTTCCACTTTGAGTGTTTGTTCTGCAGTACAGTGGAGAAAATGGGTGAAAAATGTTGCTTCTTAATTGAGATTGTCTCATTGACTCTCTAACTTTGATACCACATGGATGGCATTGTGTTTAGTTACACATATGTTATGACCATTGATTCTAAATGTCCTTAGTGCATTGTAAAAGCATATACTTATACTGCTAACTTCACTTTAAAAGCTTACAGCACCTTTTCACCAACAACTTCTCATTCTTACATTTCCTTTTCACCTCTATTCTCATTGGTTTGGGAGAAAAGGTGAACTTCGCAGCATGCCCTGAAGGTCCAAACTGCAATGTATCAGCTTTAGACATTGCTTTTACCAAAGCTCAGGCTAGCTAAGACTAGTTATACATGTGATATGCAGAGGATATTTTGAAGGATTCTAACTGTTACTATTCTAATTTATATTCCTGTTTTATGTTTTCTTGTAGTGTTACTGGCACTGTACTTTGTGCTTTTGGTGTTTGCTCTGCCATATAGCCATTCAGTAGTGTTGAGGCAACACTATAAAGCAAAAGGAAAGCTAATCAAAACAATTAGAATTACAACTTGCATAAGCTCTAATAAGAATGGCCAAGTAAATGATACTGGTTTGGGACCAATAGGTGTTTAGGATACTGGGGCAGTTGTACTTTCTTCTTGTAAAGAAAATGAGAAACATATGCAAGTTTTCTAAGTTTCACAAAAATATTACCTGCTCTGTTTGTCCTGCAGTTTTGGCTTATTAACAAGCTTTTTCCTTCTCTTTCCTCTTCTCCCCCCTCTGCTGAGTAGAAACTACTAATGATGAATATAAAACAGAGGCTGAGCTGAGTTCTCTTGTGAAAAGATAGCTGCTTGTTCTAAAGAGCACCTGGGGAAGATTCACAAATTTAGCCGTGAATGGAATCTCTCGTGTTGACCTGATCTCCCCAAATGTGTTTGGTTCACTTGCTCTTTATTTATCCTGGGAAGGCTTGAATTTTCTACTGCATAAGAAGATGGCATTTCAGTGGGATTCTCAGGTTTAGCCAAGGCATGTTGCTTTCCTTCTGCTCTTACCCTGCGGAACTGAGCAAGGCATTAGCTTGTCTGGTCTCAC
Source organism: Lepidothrix coronata (assembly GCF_001604755.1). Lineage (NCBI taxonomy): Eukaryota > Metazoa > Chordata > Aves > Passeriformes > Pipridae > Lepidothrix > Lepidothrix coronata. Next base: position 460,417 of record NW_016690442.1, read on the forward strand.
CTTTTTTTTCCACTCACCTCTTGAGTCTCATTATCACTTCTTGTCTTTTACATGAATGCAAAAAAGTGTAGCATCCTCACTCTACATCCATTCTTCTCTCTTTATTGTAGTGAAAGTGACCTGGAGGAAGTACTGACATTTTACACACACAAAAACAAATCAGCAAGTATCTTCCTAGGAGCAAAATCCACAAGCACAAAACACAGGAACAGCAGTCACCAGTCAGAGAAGCAGCCCCGAGGTGGTAAGTTTTGCAGGCAGTTCTGAGATGATGTTGCGAAGACAAATCCGGTTTAACTTGTCTGAAAAAAGAACAACCCCTCCATAATGTTATTCGGTTTTGAGGTTGCATATCTTTTTCTTTTTAACTCACTGTTATGTGAAGACTAGGGTAACTGCACTCCTAACTTTGTTGCCTGAAGTGAAATGGAATGAATCTGGACTGGCAATTATAAGGAACTAAATATGGTGGGGCATGACTGAAATGAAAATGTGCGAACTGAAGCCCATAAGAATTAAAATGAACAGAGAATTCTGAAATCAAAGTAAGGGATGAAAGAAATCAAGGCCTGAATTGTGCTGCCTACAGTGAGCATACTGACTAGAGGGCTGAAACTGTATATTTGAGCCTGATTAGGCATTTCATGGAAGCAGGAACAGTGCCAGACATATATCCAGTAGTCCACACTACTATACTTGACAGCTCAATTGTCATCAATAAAGCTGCGTGGTCTACAGGAAATATTAGCAAGAAAGTCTATTATGGTAAGGTTAATTCTGTAGTCTTCTGATGATGATACCACAGTGTGCAATGTTTTACATCCTAACTCCTTGATTTTGTTATAGAGCATCCTGAGGTGGTGGAAAAAATAAAAGGTGATCATCCCAAAAGTTCAGTTGCAGATCTGCCTGCAGAAGGAGCACTAAAAGGCTATAAACCCAAAGAAATTAAATCAACCTGTAAGTGAACTGGCTTAAATCATCATCAAGAAAAAAAATCAAAGGCATATAGTGTTTTTAATACAGTTTTAGACAAAGGTTGGAACCTTTGGGTTCAAACTGAGAGATTCAAATTCCCAATTTTGGGGAAGATTCTTCAGGTTTTACTTTTAAATGCAGTAGAAGATACTGTAAAGTGGGCACTAGGTAAGAGTTAGCTGCCTCTCTGTTGGGGGAAGATCTAAATATGGCAGGCCTTGAAAGAGGATATTTATCATGTAGAGCCTTTTCTTGTCTGCTGGTAGATAAGGTTATTTTGGCTTCAGTGTGTCTGAATAGAGGCATATGTGTGTTGATATTATGGAAGGATTTAAAAAGCAGCTTTTTCTCATATAGTGCGTTCATTATCTTTCTGTAGTTCCAGAAGGACCCACCTTCTCTTTAAATGCTGAAGTGAAATTACCTCGATGCAGCCGTTCTAGTGCTTCTTCCTCTGTTTCTGGTGCAACATTCCAGAGAAGTACCAGTTCCTGGGTACCATCTCAGCCTGCAGCCTCTGAAAATTCACAGGTGGATGGTCACCATTCATTGCCGGCTCCTCCAGTTGCTCCCAGGCTGATTCAGTCCCCACCCCCACTACCCTCCTTGCAGAGCACAGCTCCTGACAGCTCTTCTGTCTTCACAAACCCAGTGTCCAGTGAGACTTGTAGCCTTGCAGGGTTACATCGTTGTCGTCCTGGTAGTTACACCATTGGCCCATTCTCGTCTTTTCAGAGAGCTGCTCAGATCTACAGCCAAAGATTGTCCCGACCATCTTCTGCAAAAGTCGGTGAGTGTTCTGGGATGCATAATAACCTGCTAGTTGAGTACAGAGATGTTCTGGAGTAGGTAAAAATTTTATGTTTCCAGAATTGAATTTTGTTGAATGGTGCTAAATTTCTCACAGGAAGTAGGATTGCAGGATGCAACCCTTGTTTTGCCAGAGATACCCTTTTATTGACCAGATGAACAGGCAATCATAGAATCATTTAGGTTGGAAGAGACCTTTAAGATCATTAAGTCCAACAATTCCTTCATCAAGTCCTACCAAGTCCCCCACTAAACCACGTCCCTAAAAGCCCCATCTACGTGTCTTAAATACCTCCCTGGATGGTGACTCAGCCGCTTCCCTGTGCAGCTTGTTCCAGTACTTGACAACCCTTTTGGTGAAGAAATTTTTCCTAATATCCAATCTAAACCTTGCCCAGTGCAACTTGAGGCCATTTCCTCTTGTCGTGTCGCTTGTCATTTGGGAGAAGAGGCCAACCCCTACCTCACTACAACCTCCTTTCAGGTAGTTGTAGAGAGTGATAAGGTCTCCCCTCAGTCTTGTGCTTTGAACTTGTTCAGAAAGAGCTGAGAAATTAAATATTGTATGTTTTCTTTATTATATTACTGAAATAATTTCACTTTAGTGATTTTAAATGATTTTAGTGATTTTAATATTGTTTTTATTAGCAGAAGCCCTGTCCTCTCTATGTGCTGTTCTTAGTTCTTTGGCTGTCTATCAAGCATAGAAATCTTGTAATGAAACCTTGTAGGTGTTGAATACTTAAAAGCGTGTCAAGACCTCCAAAAAAGAAAGATCTGAGTGACTTGTTACTGAAACTCATTCTCTAGGATGTTTCAGCACTGCCATATCCAAGAGTATCCTAAAACCACGATTTAGAGACTTCTCATCTATCATGCTGGGGTAGAACACAGTTGAACAATGCAAATTTAGAGTGTAAGGAACGTGAAGGGTAGAAGAAACTGTAGGAATTTGGGTGCAGACTATAATCTATTTGAAAAGTTTTGGGAACCACATATAGGCTAAGAGCTTGGTTCTGATAATACCTAATTTTTTGTATTTTGAATGATGGTATGTATTTGTTTTAGGTTGTGTGTCAGGGTCAGCACATGTTCACTAGGGTTGCTATATATAATAACAACAGAATCACAGAATATGTAGAGTTGGGAGGGACCCACAAGGATCATCAAGTCCAACTCCTGGTCCTGTACAGGACCAACCCTGAGAGTCACGCCACGTGCCTGAGAGTATCAACCAAATACTTCTTGAACTCTATCAGGCTTGGTGCTGTGACCACTTCCCTGGGGAGCCTGTTCCAGCACTCAGCTACCCTCTTGGTGAAGAACCTTTTTCTAATATCCAACCTAAACCTCCCCTGACACAACTTCAGGCCATTCCCTCGGATTCTGTCACTGGTCACCACAGAGAAGAGATCGGTGTCTGCCTCTCCTCTTCCCCTCAGGAGGAAGTTGAAGACTGTGAGCTTTCTGGCATTAAAATAAATCTTACTTTCCAGCTGAAGAGCTTACTTGAAGAGATCCATTTGCCTTTAGGAAAAACATTATAAATTTAACTTATGTAACACCAGCCAGTGTTCTCTGGAATTGGGTGCCACTAGATATATTATAATAAAGGGAATACAGGTCTGGAGTTGATAATTGCTCATAGAGGCAATACCCATGAAGAATAGAGGTATTCTGTATTCTTCCTAGTGGCATATCTGCTTTTATGTCTCTATGATCAGCAGGCTGAGTCTGACATACTGCTGGGTAAGCATATCAAAATGTTTGTTTGATAGGTTTGTGCCATCGCAGTTCAAGTGGGCAGCGTGTGGGCTCAGCCAGGATGCAAAAAGAAGCCGAATATACTTCTTCCCAGAGCAAGTGTCACGGCCCCAGTATGGCAGCAGCAGAACTGCATCAGCTGACAGAAAAGCAAGCAGCCTGTCAGTATTCCCCACCAAGCCACGTCAGTCTCCTTACACAGCAGGTATGTAAGCACTAAAGCTGGAGTCCCTGTGCAAGAGAGAAGTTTGTTGCAGGCTTCTGTGTCAGCACTGGGCTGGGATGAGACATGCTGTAAGGAGTAAATCTCATGAAAATTGATTTCTGTCATCTTGTTGTTTTGGAGTGTTTACAGTAACCAAAATTTTAATTTTCTGTGAGATTACAAGAATGTTGCTGAAGTCCTTTTATAGGAGACAGTGAGACTGAGCAGAGAATTAGAAAATATGTTATAAAAATGAAATCCATGCCTTGTCTTGTTAAACAGTAAAACCAAGTCTTTTCAGATTTAGGCTTCCATGCAATTTGCTTCCTCATTGCTCCAGTGTGTCATCACAGTGCTGGGAATGAAAGTCTGTGGAATGGGTTCTGATGTAAATTCTATATTCCAATAACATTATAAAGACATAATGAAGTACTTACTAACATGGGAAATGATAATCCTTTTGTTAAACATGGTGATATATATCAAACTTACATTGAGTTCTGGTAGAATTCCACTTAGTTTCATATTTCTTTTTGAGTTATGTCCTAAATGGCTACACACATAGACCTTTTTTTCTTCATAATATACTGTAGTTGTACTCATCATAGGTGTTCAAGTTGGACATTTCTTAGTTAATTAAGCTGCCAACTGGAGATTCTCCAGAATAGGCATTTTACCTTGGAAAATAATTTTTTTTCTCTTTATCTGCTGGAGAAAAACAATTTAAATGTCTTTGTTCTAATTCTTTGGTTTTGGAAGTATTGTTTTAAATTTATGTTTTGCTAAGTTTTCTGAGGCGTGTTTAATAGTTGCAACAGCTGCTGCTATTTGCTTCTTTTTGCTTCTTTCAATTTTATTGATATATGTTTGGATTTTTAATATCTGGTTAAATGATTGGCAGTATGTTTATTTCAAAATGCGGGATGCATTTATAACTCTAGGAAGCTGAATGATTTTTCTTTGCAGATAGGTCTTCACCTTTTAACGGATAAGTCACAAAAGCACAGCCCCTTCATGCTGATGGACTCAGCAGAGAATGTGAGCACTGAATATACTAGTGATGCTGAGGACTGATCTTGTACCAGGCCAGATCCTATTTAGGCAAATTGTTCTTGTTCGCTTGTCCGGTGATACTCAGAGCTGTCAGTCTGGTTCTCAGCTGGTTTTAAGTTAAACTTTGTTGATAAAACTATTCAAAGGAACTTGGTAGTGAAACATTTTCATTCAGGAAATGCTGACTTGTTGAAAGCTAAATATATGATGGAAACTGCCTCCAGGGATAAAAGTTAGTATCTAAACAAATATTTGGGAAAAAATTTGAAATTCATCTGTTTCGTTTCAGTCTTTTCAGAAAGGAACTTTTAAAAATAAATTCATGGACTTTTTCCCTAAAACCATTCATTACCCGTTCTGCTCTTACTGCTTGGGTTTCTTAGGTCTATCTGGAGGAACCAAGGTGTCTTCTTGCAGCCATTTTTGTAGCTATTAAATGATTTTTAAACTTCTCTATTCCTACTATGGCTAATTACTGCTAGTTAAATTAGAAAGAATAGAAAGGGGAATTCAGAGAGGAATTCACAAAGCTCTGCATGGGAAGGGCAGTGTAGCTTCCTGGGCACAGCTGTTTTGAGTGACAAAGGAGCATATTCCAGTGGCAACTGAAACCTGTTTAGCCGTCAGCCAATCAGTGTAGGTGTACTATCGGCAGAGGGGATAGAGACAGATTGTGCTAAGACCAATATGATCAACAAAATGTCCGTTTATTACAAGAAGGATACTCATTATATACTGCTTCTACATCCCGATGCATGATCACCTCTTCAACGGTATTGGGTACATAAGAAAAACATACTTTGTTGTCCAGTGCTAATTGGACTACAACAGGTGTCCATATGATCTTGAGGGGACACGTTTACCCTCTTGAAACTCCACCTTCACCTTGACACTGATCCTCCTTTGTTCTAACTTCAAGGGCTGAAGCCATGTTAGCTACGCAGTTTCTTTTACTGTTTGTGCTTTAGCTATGCCAAGGCAAGGCCTACAGAAATGCAGAGGAAATTGTTCACACACAGTCTTTGTTCTCCCAACAGTATACTCAAGTCTGAAACAGGCTATGAAGTACAGGGATAGCTCTGGAAATGTGTTGGTTATAATAAATGTGTCTGCATTGCTTTTTGCTTTTGAGTTCTTCCAAGATATTAACCACAGAAGAAGTGGGAAATGTGTAGTAGGACAATGGAGGTGCTAATTTCCTTCTTTGTGACAAGCAAATAATAGACACCTCAGCTCCTACTAGACATTGTAGGTTTTCTGACTGATATATTTTGTGTTTAACTATGCAGTGTTTTTACAGGCTTTGGTTCAGTAGTGAAATATAGAAACATGGCTTGGGTTGCATTTGTCATCTTCTGTCATCATGAAAAAGATCCATGTAGAAAGGAATTCATGAGTCAATGAAAAGTTTAGAGCTGGAGTTCTATCTGACAACGAGTTTCATTCCTGAGCCTGTGTCCTTTCATTTCTAGACTTCTGCTCTCTACTGTGGTTCTCCTGGCCATGTTTTTTAAATGATTCCTTTGGAGAAATGAAATCTGAAGCTTGTTTAGTATGAAAATTCAGATTTAGTTTAGGACAGTTTTTAAGGCAATCTGCCTCTTCAGTGCAGAATTTATGGCACATAGTAATTCTAAGCTGAGACCATTATTTTAGTCACACTTGAAAAAGCAGTGTTTTAAAAAGTTCAGATGTAGCTGCAAAGCCTGATGGACATAACTAACGCATACAAGTTACTACTTGTGCTTTTTTTTTTTTAACCTAGATGCATTCTACTCTTCTGTCATCAAAGAGTCATTCTGATTACTTTTTTCATCCAGCCTGACTTTTAAAGCCTGTTTTGCAACAAGGACCAAGGGGTTTTGTGAGAAGACAGGGCTGCCATGACACTGAAGGGCAATAAGAGGTATTGGCGTACAATAAAAGCATAATAGTATGACAGCAAGTACCTCTACAGGGAAAACTGGAGGAGCCAAGAAAGGCTTGGGCTTATTGTTGAGGGACCTGGAACCAGGACACCTGGTTTTGAGCTGCTAGGCATGGGTGTGGATTTGAAGCAAAGAGATTGAATAAATAGAAATGCAGGCATTGCAGAGTAGGCTGGCAGTATGGAAGGTGATTTGCAGAATGATAGATATCGTGGATTTGGGCAGACCAGGATTTGGTCTGAACCAGGAAGGGGAAAATGGAGGCAGAAAAGACAGAAACATGTGATAGAGGATTTAGTAAACAGCTAGAGGGAATGGGGAAGTCAAAAGACTGTTGGTCTGGGCTGAAAGGGGGAAAGGCTTGAGATGGGAGTTTTTGGGGATTCTGGGTTGTGAAACACTGGTGGCTTTGGGACAAGACAATTAAGGGATTGAAAACTGAGAGAAGGTGAGAGATAGGTCTCATAACCAGCTGACTTAAACAGGGCACTACTCTCCTATGCATTTCTAGACAGGAGATTCTGAATTGTTGTTTTCCCCCTTTTCAGTCCTCTGTTTACACCACTTGAAATATGATAGTATTTTTAAAAAAGCATTCTAAAATAAATTGCTGTGAAGATGATCCCTGGAAGAGAACATTACTTACCTAAATAATAAAAATAGTACAATTGTTTAAAACCATTCCAGAAACCTGGAGTTAGTTCGCTTTGTTTGTAAGTGTCTGTATGAAAGGGACTTGATATTTCAATTTAATTATGTTTCATGATAAGATTAGGATCATTTATTTGAAGGGGTATATGACTTAAAAATACTGCTGTTGCTGTAGGGTGTGTTTCTTTTCAAAGGGCAAGAACTATGTAAGAGTTGAATGTCTTTGTCTGTGCCTTGGTTCCCTTTGTTGTGCCCGGATTTTGGGGGCTGGAGTGCTCTGAATGCATACCTTCTTCCAGGAGCAGCTGGGAAGCTTGTTTTTCATTGCCATTTTTGTGAGAATTGCTTCTAGTATCCATGCACTAGACCCAGTGTGGGTCTCTGGGGTTCCCAGGAATGTAGCCTCAGCAGTTGTGCTTGGAATGATGTTGTCATTCTGGCTGGGACTCCACCTCTGTCCCTCTCCAATCTCTGCTGTTCTTCACTGTTCCCTTCCCATGTCCAAAGCACCTGTTTTATATTTCCTCTCTTACACTCTTGTTTTCTAGCCTCTATATTAAATTAGTTTATTATTTATTTATTTTTATTGATAGATTTTTATTAGTTATTGATATTATTTTATTATTGACTGCCGAAATGTTGATGTTCAAAGGCAAAATTTTAAGTGTAAGTGTCTGATAGACTTTGAATAAGATGTTTAAAATATGTCCTCTTAAGAAAACAAGATTTTTGTGATTACATCAGCTTTCTGTCTTGACAGCCTTCTCCATTCACTTCTGAAACACCAGATGGGAACTTCACACTGATACTCAGAATGTGCAATTCTTAGTATATGGGAGATGGAGATGGTAGGAAGCTAAAGCTTTCCTGATGTGTGGTTTTGTTCCATTGTACTCAGTTTTCAGTCCTCACAAAGCGTATGAGAACATTTTGCCTTTAATTTGTGTTTTTAAAAAATATTTTCCGTTATATTGTATGAAATGTCATTAGTGCATCCTCATTCTTGCAACCTGGAGAAAACAAGAGTGCCTTCACAGTGATATACAACAGAAAAATTGATCTAGAGTCCTTAAGAATCATTATTTAATTCCTTTGCATCACTGTACAATGCCTTACTGCCCAGTTGCAGGAATGAATGAGAGATGAATAGAGAGAAAAGTGGAGCAGTATTATTCTATCTTAGACTAGAAAAGGAGAAGTTGTTTGGGTAACTTCTGTAGCTGTCTTTAATGGTAAGAGCAGAAAAGATGTTGCCTTAAGGACACATTTGAGTATGACAATCTTCAGTTATGTTATGAAGGATATGGTCTGTATCAGGGCCAGTGCTATTCAGTGTCTTCATCAGTGACACAGGGGCATCAGGTGCACCCTCAGCAGGATGGCCATCCAGAGGGACCTGGACAAGCTTGAGGAGTGGGCGTATGGGAATCTTGTGAGACTTAACAAGACTAAGTACAAAGTGCTCCACCTGGATCAGGGCAACCCCTGGTATCAATACAGGCTGGAGGATGAACAGATAGAGAGTGGCCCTGCCGAGAAGGACTTGGGAGTGCTGGTGGGGTGAGAGGCTGGACATGACCTGGCAATGTGCACTTGCAGCCCAGAAAGCCGATTGTGTCCTGGGCTGCATCAAAAAAAGTGTGGGCAGCAGGTCCAGGGAAGTCATTCTGCCCCTCTACTCTGCTCTGTGAAACCCCACCTGGAGTAGTGTGTCCAGCTCTGTGGTCCCCAGCACAGGAAGGACATCAATCTGTTGGAATGAGTCCAGAGGAAGGCCACCAAGATGATCAGAGGGCTGAAGCACCTCTCCTGTGAAGACAGGCTGAGATAGTTGGGATTGTTCAACCTGGAGAAGAGAAGGCTCTGAGGTGACTTTATTGTGGCCTTCAGTACCTAAAGGGTGTCTACAGGACAGCTGGAGAGAGACTTTTTACAAGGACACGTAGTGATAGGACAAGGGGGAATGGCTTCGAACTTGACGCTTGATATTAGAAATTCTTTACTGTAAGGGTATTGAGACACTGGAAGAGATTGCCCAGAGAAATTGTGGATTCTCCATCCCTGTAAGAGTTCGAGGACAGGTTGGATAGGGCCCTCTGAGCAATCTGCTCTAGTGGAAGGTATCCCTGCCCACGCTGGTAGAGGCTGGAACTAAATGATCTTTATGGTCCCTTCCAACCCAAATGATACTATGATATTATGATAAATATTCAGCATTAAAAATTAATGTGTACACTGTAGTGTCTAAGGAGAGAATTTATTGTTAAATATAGCTGTTAACAATGAATGTTAGCTTTTACTTCTGAGGAATTTTATTCAATTACATTTATTTAAAACCACAGGTTTATGATGTTTCTGTGATTACATAAAATCTATAGTAAATCTAATTCTGAGATTATGACAACAGTGGGAGTTATGTACCTGTATCCATAACATATCTTTCAAACACTGCCTAATTTTTGCCTAAATTATATACCAGCTAACTATGGTACCCCACAGCATCCAGAAATAGAAAGGTGTGCCTCTAGTTAACTGCCCGGTATGTCTGGGAGCAAGCAACACAGAGATCTCTATCGAAAATGTGCCTTTGAGGATCCAGCATTAACCTGGTAAGTCCGTGGCTGAGTAGGATGATAAGGAGGTATCTGATCTCAAAAGGTCATAAGAAAATGAGTAAGAAAGAGAAAGCCCCTGTTGAAATTCCTTGTTTCGACTACATTAGCCTTAATTATAGTATGTTCTTGGCTGTTTTGTGAAAGATGTTAAGTGCATAGAAGTGCAAGATCCATAAGAGTCTTTCAGTTGAGGGCTAAAATCAAGTGGAGTTCAACATATGTGCTCTGAGCTGCTGCTTAGCCAGTCAGAATGTGTATATTAATTAGCAGTGAACAAGAGTCTAGTTTGGAACTAGCTGCAATGTGTACTGCTTCTTGCTTGTAAGTTAGGAGGATGTGGGGAGGAAAGATCTTGAAGATATCATAGGCAGCAGACTTGTGAATGATGTGGTTATTTGCCAGGGAGACATGTGGCAGTGCCACAGGAAATCAGATTTCTTTAAATATGCCATTGATAGATTAATTTATTATTGCAGTGAGAATACAGTCTAGGTCTATAGAAAAATAAATTTGGAGGATGGGGGCATTAGAGGTACTAAATAATTTCTTTTGCATTATTTTTCACTATAGTAGGTAAAGAGGAGATACATTTTCTTGCCAGGTAATGAAATTAAGCTCCTAGTAAAAAAAAAAAAAAAAAAAGAAAAAATGCTTTGTGAGACTTCTATGGCTGGATGGTATACATTCAGGAGTTCAGAAACACAACAGTGAAGTGGCAAAGTTTCTGCTGAAAGGTGCAATCAGTCATAAAGCTGGTATATAGGACAGAAAGGCCACATGTGCCTTTCTGTAATAAGGATCCTAAAGTTTCCTATAAATTAAAGTAATGAGTCTTGCTCCACTAGAAGGTATATATTAAATAGAAATAGAATTTTAATTCACAGAGATAAACGTAAGTTGGGGAAAAAAACTCAAACAAAACAAACAAAAAAACCCTAACCCAAAACACCCAACCCATGTCTTATCTATTAGATTTCTTTGAACTGAGAAAAATAACATCCAGTAGAACTACTGCAACTTTTTTAAAAGTTTTTTACAATTTTAGCAAGGACTGTTAAGCCAGCAAGGTGTCTGGAAAGTTTTATTACAGATCAAAAAAAACCCCAGAAAAGAAACAAAAGAGTAACTAGTCAGTTTGCTACACTACAAGTGGCTAACTGAAGATACAGAATACAGAATATACATGGAGTGTAAAATTAAATGTTTGAAAGGAGGAGGTTCACAAGGACTGACATTTTATTACCTAAAGAATGAAAATAAAAACAAGTTGTTGCAAGGTAATATGGAGTGTGAATTTACAGTAGATTAACTACTCTGTAGTGTTCATCCATATGAACACATGCTTGTGCAGCTCATGTTTGCTACATGAGATGGCTCGTTGTCCTTCATTATAATGTGGGCTGCAAGAGTCCTGTGTTCAATGACTGTGAAGTTAGGGGTGTGCTGTAAACTCAGACTTGAGCCTACCTCCTGGTAATTTGTCAGTACATCTGTGTTCTTTTGTTGATTATTATTAGTAAAACTAAGAGAAATTTAATAGCTTCATTAATTGGACAAGACACTGGCAGATGAAATTCAATGTTTACAAATAGTGTGACAATCAATAATTTTAACCACTTAAATGACTAATCTAAAGCTTATTTCTTTAGGAAAGAAAAAATGAATTTTATTTTGGAAAGCTCAGTGGAGATACCTGTTCTGAGTCAAGCAGTAAAGGCAGCAAACAAAAGTTTTTAATTGTTTAAGGAACAGGATAAGAAATAGTATGTAATTATGTAAGCATGAATTACATAACCTCCCTTTAAAAACTGTTTTCAATTCTGGTTGCCATTCCTTAAGTGAATTCGGGGAAAAATAACTGGGATTCACAGATGAATGACTGCAACAATCAACTGCAAAATGAAATTTTAATGAGGAAGTGAAAATATTAAGTTTGTTTAGGGAGGAGATGGGCACGAAGGACTTATACTGAGCAGTGGAAGACAAGGTAAATAAAGTTGATTTTATTCATGTTTCTTATAATAAGAAGGGGATATTCAGTTTAGTAGGAAGATACTGGAATAAAAAATGATAATAAAAGTGAATAGTTACTGTCACAGAATATACTTACCTTCTGAAACTCCCTGCAACAGGATACCATTAAGGCTGAAAACTTAACAGACTGTAGTTACCTCAAACAGAATAATGAGCATTTTGCAAATGACAGATCCCTAGGTTTTAACATAAAGAAATAACAAATTCATTTTCCTTATCAATAAAATGTTTCGGTTAGATGCATGGAAGCTTAAATTTCTTCCATCTTCTGAGATATGTCAGATGGGATAGCAACTTTGCTGGGCTGTTGCTCTGAACTGACCTTTTTTCTTGTATACTGAAGAACGTGGGCTATGCTGCTGCTTCCATATTTGAGATTTTTTTTTGCTACATTGCTTTAGTGTAGTCAAGCTAAATATTTTCTTTATGGCAAGTGGGTTACTGAGACACTTGTGATTAAATCAGTATCTGAAATTAGTGATTTCCCTAGTTATGTCAATCAAATGATTGCTAATTATTTTTGCAGAGTGCTGATGTGTTTGTCAGTATGTGTAGTGATTCACCCACAGTGTTGTCAGCATGTTAACAATACAATTTTTAAATTGTCCTGAAATTTTGTTGCTCAGTTTGCCGGTTGCCCTGCATGAGCCTAAGATGGCAACAGTACAGGTGGAGAATCAAGGCAGATACATTGATGTTGAGCTGGGGAATGAGACCTGAAGATACAGTTTTGTAAGACCCTTTCATTGGATAGGGACTTAATTGCCTTTCTTGCCTTGATTTGTGATCTAGGGATCTTACTGGCTAAGTATGTGACTTCTGGACAGCTGAACTATGAGGGTGTTTTTTTGCTTGTACTTACTGTTAGCTGCTGGCCTTTCATGATGGATAGATGGATGAAGACTGTGACCAAAATAATCCAGGCTACTTTTCTCTCTGCTGTGTTTCTTACCAAGCCTTAATTCTAATGTCTGAATTTTAAATTTCATGTATGTTTAGCATAAAATATTTCCATGTGCTTGCACTGCAGGACTTTCTACAGAGAAGACATTAAAATGCACAGCATGTGTGTAGATCTAGAGCCAGGTGACTCGATCCTGGATACATATGGGTTTTTTCTTTGTGAATAGCATGCTACTTCTCTCTGAAGTATGCTGTAAGGTAAAAAGAAGGTTTTCTTCTGCAATGCTATATCTGTGTGAGGTCTGTATCACTTCCTGGTGGGGAGGGCTACAGTTGATATCTACCAGGCTATAGTACTTTGTAGTTATTAATGCTAGTGAACTGAAGAATGTGTTGAATTGGCCAGCTTCACCAGGAGGAGGAGGAAGAGAAGGAGGGGAAACGTGGTAGGAATTCTGACCCTCTCTGTGAGGGAGAGTGTGAGATTTCAGGTCCCAGCTATCATCAGGAATAGCTCCAGTTCTTGCAGTTGAGGAGTTTAATCACAGGGATAACATCAGACCACCCAGGCAAAGGCTATACAGAGCTGCCTCCATCTCTGCTATGCAAACAGTCAATACCCAAGATCCAGCAGCCAGGATTTCTGCAAACATACTGACAGATCCATAGGAGGATGAGGCGCTTTTCTTATTGTATGGTTTTTATTTGGACAGAAGGTTGAAATTAGCAAGAAGCAGATGAGTTTACTAAAGCTTAGGACCAGGGAGAGGGAGTGAGGAAGAATTGAAAGGAACGCTTTATGGTGTCCTGTGGAAATGTGCCACAGGAATCCCAAAATATCGAGCTTCATCATGTTAAACATCAGCTACGACAATATTGGAAGCCACACCACTCCTCATTTACCTGTCTTTGCACAGTGTGGTACCCTGGCCTGCCTTATCCTCAACAGAAGAAAAGTGCCACAAAGCAAACTGCCAGTCTGCCAAAACACACTGTACAGGACCCAGTGGATATCAGCTCTTTCATGTCTAGAGCTGAACAGCACAACATGGTGACTGCGACAAGACCAATAAACTTAGGGTGCAGCAAATACTTACAGGAATTTGGTGGGGGTGCTTTCCCACTGAGGTACTGTGTTTTGGGTTTTTTTCAGTGATAAGCGCTTGCTTTGACTCAACCCACTTTACCTGCATCTTAATCAGATTATTTTCCTTATATAACCATTTAATTGGTTTGTACCCTTCCACTGATGGAAAGGAAGGGAAGTGTAAAGAAAAAAGGCATCTTACTGTAGGAAGAGGAGCAAGAGGCAGGAGATCAAGTCTGAGGGGCATTCTTCTCCTCTTGTTCACATACCACTGTACTGGTGTAGGACCCCATCCCCTTCTCACCCCAGCTGTTCACACAGAAGCTGGAATTACTTTTAGTACTACTAATTTGTAGCATCAGCAGTAATGTAACTGTCTCAGCAGAGGCTGTAGGAAGTGAAAATATCAATGTAGGTTCTGCAGTGCTCAGATTGAACCCCTTTTGCTCTGAGGCTCCAAAGGGAATAGGAGGAGAGAGTTTTGTTATTATGCAGCAACATCTGTAGATAGTCACCAAACAGGCCAGGCTGAGCAGCTAGAACTCATGTTGCGAAAGATTACACCCTGATCATCAAACTTCTGGCAGGATTGTGCCTTATAAAAATCACTTCCACTGGGAAGTTCTGAGACAGAGAGTGTCTAAAAGAAAGCCTGACTTTTTCAGGAGAAGGAAGAGGGGAGTTCAGCCATCCACAGCAGCAGCACTAACTTGGGTTTTCTTTTTTCATTGTTAAATGGATGCATATGCTGGAGACACTACAAAGGAATTTGCAAGTTTGTCAGGTTTCCCAGGAATGTCTCTGGCAGGTCTTTGTCTGGAACATTTTCTGGAGACTGGAACACTTGTGCTCTCTATGCATATGTATATCCTGTAAGCTGGTAGGCTCAGAGAGCAGAGAAGGAATGTCACAGGCCTTTGGCCAGATCAGCCTTGGTAAACACACAGATTTCACACTTCCTAGCCTGCTAGCCCTAGTTCTTTTCTTCTGGCTGGTTCCTCCTGCAAATTTAAGTCTGTACGTAAAATGAGGGTGCTTTAGTAAGAGGTATGGTCAGCAAGATGGTCTGGGTAACAAAAAGGTGGTTCTAGAAAGATTTGTATTGCGTGGTTTCTTCACAGAATTTGTAGTGGGATGTTTTGTGCCACTGTTCAGACAGTGATTGTGTGTGTGTTTTATTTATGGTTTGGAGTTTCCTTTACCTCTTAAGAGAGAGTGGTGTTTATTTCCCATACTGGGATGGCCTTCAGTATCTTGTTGCATTAAGGAAGGCAAGGCAGCTGGACTGTTTCCAGTAGTACTGGCAGACCTGTGTGCTGTGTTAGACCAAGTCATGCTAGCCTGCGCTAGGTCACAGATGTACATAGGAGCTCTGTGGTAAAGCCAAGAAAATACAACATACAGTGGGGAGAGAAGAGATTAACAGTGAGTATTTATACTGTTATAGCATCTAGTCATAGTCATCTCTGAAGGCAGAAAAATATAACTGAAAGAATAAAGCAAAATTCTCTTTCTTTCCTTTTTTTTTTTCTTTTTTACAAATGGCAAGTTCTTAGCTCTTCCTCTTTGTTCAAAATTTTACTGATCTTGAAAGCATTAGATGTATCTGTCTGAGGAAGGCTTGACTATAGTGATAAGGAAGTGACTATCAACTACAGTGATAAGGAGGCCAGGTAATGAAAGAAAAACACATTTCATTTACAAGCTATTGGATAAAGATGGCATTGCTGGATGAACAATAAGTAATAAAATGGAGAATTAGGGATTGACTGAAGGGTTCTTGAGGGAGTCAGACTGGGTAAACATATGGATACATGTGCAGAGAGAGCACATGGGTAGAAATAGATCAAAGGGCTAAGGAAAACACATTACAAATGTTGAGACATTTTTGCACATTTTCAGTTTTCAGGTGGAATGGTTCCCTCTTTGAGCTTATGATGCAGTGTCATCTTGTCCTGTCTGACACATCAAAACTTTAAGATTCTGGTCTGGTCATAAGGTAGAGTAGCAGTGATCTTATGTGCATCTTACCATGATCCTTGTCCAATCTTTCTTTAAACAAAAAAGTTTCTTAATAAACTGTTCATTTACATATACCTTTGAAACTTGTTGATAGGTTACATTGTGCTGAAAACTTTGTCTTCTCCCGTTTCTGACTGTGAACTTTTTATCATTTTGAAGGTTTTTTTGGAAGAGACAAAGTAGGCCTATGATTACTGCATTCTTTTGGCATACCTCTTAGCCTTGATGTTTGAGATATGGCTTGAACTCTGGAAATCTTTTCCTCCTCACTAGTGAGAAAGATCCAAATGGAAATGTGAGATGCGTGAACTGGAGGGGATGCAAGTGTATCTCCAAGTAAGAGAAATGATCTTAGACTTTGTAGATTTTTTTAGATCTCCAATTCCCAACACTTTATAGGCCTATGACTGGCTTCTGCCAGAAAAATGCTAAAACTGCCAACTGGGGAGGGTCAAGTAGGCAATTTTTGTAGTGTACTGCTTGCTCAGTGTTGTAACACATAGTCCAGTGAAACTCAGGATCTGCTGTTCAGGATGTTGGTAATGAAAATTTAAGTAACTTTTTCACTGCCTGCCAATAGGGGCAGAGTAACAACTTCTAGTGATGATGTGTCAACCTATTCATCCTGGTTGACTCCTGTAAACTAGCAAGAGAAACCCACAGGCTTTTGGGAGGCTTATCCTGAATCTGTGGAGGCTGATCTGTAGCACTGGTTATTGGTTGTGGGTTTTTTTTGTTCATTGTTGTAATTCACTGATTTAGCTTCTTTGAACCATTAGAGAAGATCAAAAAGAAACTGCTAACTTTATTATAGAAACAAGATTATTGAATATGATCATGGAAACTCTGGAAGGACTAGTATAATGTAGATCAGAAACGTTAAAGGTATTAAGCTCTTTTTCTGACTCTTCCTTGTGATTGCAGTCATTAACTTACCTTGTAACACTTAAAAATAAATGTAAAAAGGTGTCTTGGTTTGAAACAGCTTGGAGAGGCAGAGACCTCAAACAGAAGTCTCCTCTCTCAGATTCAATACCTCTGGTTTCTCCAGTACAGAGAGAGAGATACCAAATATGCCCAGGTGTAAGTGAAAAAATAACTCTGTACCAAGATGAATGCTAATAACAATACTGATAAAACTGAGTTAAACCAACTGATGAGGAGGAACTTCCCGAGCCCCACCCACCAGACCAAATCAAGATGGTTGCTGGTCTCCTCCACCTGGAAGAAAACCACAGCCACAGGACAGAGACAAGATGGCTGCCCTTCCATGTGGTCTGCCTCCCCATGCCTGGGAATCCTGTCAGGAAAGTTGGAGAGTCAGTGCTGGCAGGAAATGGCAGATAGTGGGATTTGATACTGGCAGATGCTTGTGTGGCACTGTAGTGAGGCTGCAGTGCCGGTACAGGCAGTTGGGGCAGGACTGCAGACCCCCCAGGTGACTGGAAGGACCGGCAAGACACCCGTTGGATCCACAACAAGACTTGGTTGTTGCAATTTCGATGTTTATTGGTTGAAGTGATGGTTGCAGTCTGGATCTGTCAAGGTGATGGTAGAAGCCTCAAAACTCAGTTATATACACTCAGGTTCAGGTGGGAATGCCTCCAATACCTCCCCTGGAGCAGGGAGTTTTGCGCTGGATGATGTAATACTGTGAGTGGGATACTAGGGAGTCTTTGACACTTTCTAAGATTTTGCAGCTGAGTCCATTATGGCTTGTCAACAAGAGATGAATACCTTCAGGCTTGGTGTGAATGTTTGGGGGAGTTATCACAGCTGAGTAATCTACGTAAGGAAAAAGAAACACTACCCCACCTCTTAGGGTTTGCTTCTTTCCTTATCTTGCTTAACACCCAGTTTGTAGGCTGAGGTGTTGGATGTGCACATCTTCAGCCCCTGGCCTGGGTGGCCACTCTGGACATTGTTAGCAAAGCACACTGCTGATTGAGCCATGAGCACCAATAGTCCAGTCTCTTACAGCACCTGGGCGGTCACTGCAGGTGGTCCAATGCTTGAGTGAGTGAATCACTAGCAGTTCAGTCTCTTTAAAGAAGGCAAAACACCGAAAAGGCATATTAGGAGGAAAAAGAAAAGGTGGATACCAGAATTTTTGTGTAATCCAGGATTTTAGCATTATGCAATAATTTGTCTTTTGGCTTATTAGCATTCTACTGAACTAAGTATAACATTGCATATATGTGCTGTTTCTAACACAGGGCTCTATTTATCGATATGGCTGTGAGAACCCACATGTTCTTCCCTCCCCTGTTTCTTTGTGTTATATGTTAAATAGAATTACATTAAGTGGGCTTTTCTCCTTCCCTGAGAGCTCTTTGGTATTTACTATCCCATGATGTTCTTTTGTCAGCATGTTCCTTTCAGCTTCTGATGGTTTTGCTGTTCCAGACAGTTTAAAAATTGTGGCAAAACTTTTCGAGTCTTTCTGTCTTGAGAGGTGTTAGCTGTGTATTGTCTTGCCTTTTATAGACTCCATGAAGAATGCATTCATGTGAGGAGAGATGTTTGAAAATAGGGATGCTTGAAGTGTGCATTGCAGCATGCACAGGTCTCCTGTCATACTATCAGTGTCAGGAAAAATACTCTAAACTCCATTGCTGCTAATGAGGAACAGGAGTCTTAGCAAGCAGGAGAGTTTGAACCCATCTTGTTGCAACTCAGTGTGAAAAATAACTTTATTCTTGTAGATCCACACTAATAACCACCTTCTCTGTTGAGCTTGCTAGCCTGACTTTCTAGGGTTTAGGGGTATTTTTTTAATTCGTTTGTTTTTTGCTCCATTGTTACAATTTCTGAAGCTACAAGCTCTTCTTTATGGCTCTTTTGGTCCAGGTGCTATACATTACCTTCTTTTACACCAAAATACCAACTGATTTGTTGCTAAGTATTTGCCCTGTGAAGGGAATAATGCAGTTCCATCAAGTGCACAGGAAGACTAGAAAATGAAGCCCCTGCTGACCACGGATGTGTTGGGGGTGTCTCAGCAATACTTCAAGGCAACATCCTGGCAAGCTAATTATAGCAGCTGAAATGTTTCAGTGCATGGCATAGTAACATTGCACTGGCTGCAGCTAAACCTTGCTGGTCACTCTCTCATTCTGAATCCCTTGCCTGTGTTTAATCTGCTGTACTTTAAACACCTGTCTATCTGGAATGTGTGAAATGGCCCTACTACCCATGCGAAGCTATTTGCTCACCTGCTTTGCTTAGAGAGACAGCTTTCAAATAAACACTGATACAATGTTAGAGAGGAAAGCATGTAAGCATGTCACAATAATAGAGCAGGACTGAGGCTGTAATTCATCAGACTAAATGCATCTTAGTATCAAGATGATAAGAGAAAATGTGTTAGCAAAGTTGTGATCATTGTTGCTGACAAGCTAAGAATTGTATATAACCTGTTTCATTTACCATGTTGCCCTCTGTGTTTGCATCATTACCCATTCTTGCTTCTTTTCAGACAATAAACTCTTTGTAGCCAGCAACTGTCATTGTTAGGTATTTGTATAGTGCCTGGCACAATCAGAACTAAACCTAAATTGAAGCTTTCTGTTATTGCAATGAAGAAACTTAAAATTTTAATTAAATTCTACAGAACACAACAACATTTAAGGGTGAAGTATGGGCACCAAAATGACACCTAATGCTGTTTTCCATATAAGGTGGATAGCACTGCCATTACTAAGCTTGCCTGATATGTCCCATTGTAAGATCTTGTCTTAAATTAATTGTAGTGTTCTGAAACATCATCTATTTCGATTCATATTTTCTGTGTTTATTGTTCAGTGTTCAGAACACTTCAGGCAAGATGAAGTATTCCAGACAAAACCAAGGCTGGATTAAAAAAAAAATATTTTGTGCATTTTAATATCTGCAGAACTTTTAGTTTAAATCTCTGGATCTCTCATGCTTCAAAATAGCAATTTGGAATTTAAAATTTTGTCCGAGCTTGATTGCACAGTAGTTGTTTGAAAAGCTTCAATTGAAATATACTCAGCAATACCTGCTAGACCTTCTTAACTTCCTGAAGGTTCCCTCCCCACTGAGCATGCTAAACTGAATTTCTCTGTATTTCTATCCCTAGTGTACTCCTTTTCTCCTGTGTTCTCAGTGACCTGGTCCTTGACAGTTTGGGGTCTTGTCTGACTTCAGTACAGAAGGAGTGGGAATTCTGCCACGGTGTGGAGAACAGCTAGGACAAGGAGGCTATGAAATTTGTGCCTGGACATAATTTGGGAGAAGACATTGAGAACCATTCAGATGAAAGAACAGTTAGCAAAAGGAGTGGACTAGGGAGGGGAATAGAACTAGAACCACTTGGATAATAGGATATGTGAGGAATTAAGAATGGAAGTGTGGAAAAACAGATCAAGTAACTACTCCTGTGGAAAGTTTCAGGCCTGAAATGGTGTGTCTCATAGGCCAGAACTAGTAGGGAGGACAGTGCTGCAAATCTGTTAGAACAAAACTGTACTGAGAAAAACAAGGAGAATGACACCTGACATGCAGAAGCTGGAACTGACTAGGTGAGAATAGTGACACACAGATGAGAAGAAAGAATGAGAAAAGACTAGAGCTGAGAAGAGATGAGATGAAAGTGGATGGCTGCTTTTGGAGAAGTGGACAAAAGCCAAGTGTGTTACCACTAGAATTTAATTCTGTCCAGAACTTGATGTAGGAATTAAAGATTTCTGAACTTAAAAAATGCTTAGGTGCCTTGTACTACTAAACCACAAAAGGAGTGACAACCTACTTCAGTTGCAATGTTAGTTCACGTTCTGGAGTTCAGTGAGAGGATATGAGGTCTGTAATCCTGAACAAATCCATTTTAAGTATGAGTGTAGTTATTTAATGAAGCTGGTTTGTACTCGTTCAAGTACAAATTCTGGTAAAAGAGCATTGTTAAGCTATGCTGAAGTTACACCTTTAAGTGATTTAATAACAATCACCTTTGAGATCTGGAGCAGGTGCAGGCTAGTTGTTAGACTCTTCTGTCTGTGTCCGATGTTTCATTGGCTATATGCCTTTCAGTTGCCACCAAAGTGAGGAGGGCCAGCATAGGTAAGTTTTGTTTGCTGTTTGATCCTAGTCTTGGTGCAGAACTGGGTGTTTTCACTGCTAAAAAGTAACACGTGATCATGTAATTAAAGGGAGTCATAAACTTAATTCTGGCAGGGCTTGACTGGGAGGGCTTTACAAAGTTAGCTTTTCAATGTTTGTAGTGTTTTGAGACCTTCATTTTTTTTTTCCCCAAGTGTAAACCATTACACTGCTGTAGTAGATCCATTGTGTTGTGTATTTAGGCTTTCTTCAATACATTAACAGATAGCATCTGCCTGCAGTTTGGTCTTTCAAGAAGATAAGCAACTCAAGAAGAATGCTCAGAGAAAGAAACAGATACATATTATACGCTTAAAAACTCACAGATAACTTCTTTAGAGCTTGATCTAGCAAGCATACACTTAACATGATTTCAGTATGTTTACTTGTGTGAACAGTTTGCAGGTGGTTGTGTGGGAAGCTTCTTTTGTGTGTGGTTGAGTTTGGTTTTGAAGTTTATATCCAAGGTACATATGCTTTTGTGTTGTGCCTGTATATGTGTATGTATAGAGAGGGGTAGGGAGAGGACAGGTGCATGTTGTTGGCTTAGTTACACAGCTCATGATGACTGGAGAATTAGTCTGGTCTCTACTCAATGTAATATGAGCTTCTAGCTTTTGATTAGTGCACGTGGATTTAATTTTTTCACATGGCAGGAACATGATGTTGCTTTCTTACTTTGGGATTTTTCTCCCCTCTTTGTTCTTCTGTGAATGGAAGGGTTGAATTTTCATGCTAGCATTTGAATTCATTTCAAGCACAGTGTCTGTTGGTGTCATCTCTTCCACTGCTTTATGCAACTAGCACAGGTTTTTTGCGTCTGAAAATTTCCCTTTTCTAGCAGTTTCACTTTTCTTAGTAAATGCTCTATCCCATTTACATAGTGATGCCTTTTGCTCTTTTCTTGGCTTTTAATTGTTTCTGATAGTTTGTTTGGGTTTGTTTTTGTTTTGTTTTTTTTTGCCTCTTTAGTTAACAAACCTGAACTTGGCAAGTGGAGCTATAAGCAAGGGGAATGCAGCTGCCCCACAGAGCTACCGGTCACCACTCAACAAAAGAGGGTCACTGTGGGCTGTTCAGTCAGACACTCATAGAGCTGACAAAAGATCTGTCTCCTCAGCAGTCAGGTAAGTTAAAATTGCTGCTCTAGCTTTGGAAGAAGAATGCAATGCACTCAGGAGCTCATTTGTAATTTGTGTTTGGCTTCTTGCTTAGATGCTGCAATGTGTCCAGAGAAGAACAGTGGAGCTGGTGAAGGGTCTAGAGCACAAGTTTGAGGAGTGGCTGAGGGAGATGGGGTTGTTTAGCCTGGAGAAAAGGAGTCTTGGGGGCAACACAATATTGCTCTGTACAACTGCCTGGAAGGAGGTTGTAGCAAGGTGTATGTTGGTCTCTTCTCCCAAGTAACAAGCAATAGGACAAGAAGAATGGCTTCAAGTTTCACCAGGAGAAGTTTGGATTAGATACTAGAAAAAATTTCTTCACCAAAAAGGTTGTCAAACATTGGAATGGGCTGCCCAGGAGAAGGTGGAGCCACTTGGAAGTGTTTAAAAAATGTGTAGATGTGGCACTGAGGGACATGGTTTAGTGGTGGACTTGGTGGTGTTACGGTTAACAGTTGGATTTGAGGATCTTAAAGGTATTTTCCAGCATAAACAGTTCCATGATTCTATCTAAGAGCTTAGTAATCGTTCTTCTCAGATCTGGAAACTAGACCTATGATAATAGTTATGTTCCCAAAGCTGTCAGGTTCACGGTGAAATAAGGGCCTGGATGAACATGTAGGCTGAGAGGGAAATGTCTATCTTTGATTTCTCTGCGTCTGTAAGTTCAAGTTTGCTAGTGTTGAGACATATATGCAGAATGCTGCAAAAATCTCCACTATGTCCTCATCTTCATGCTTTTTCTGTGAATATCAAGTTTAGATTGTTCAAAGATAGAACAACATAGATAGAGCAGTGTTTATTAGATTTTCTTTTCCAGATGGCTTCTTTATGCTCCATATGAATTTTGGACGTTGGAATTTATAGCTAGTATGCTCATGGGAATCAGGGCAGAGGACTGTGATTCTGCAGTAAAACCATTCTTCCTGGGATTGAAAGAGTAGCAAGATTGACTCACAGGAATCTAGATCTTATAGACTAGGAGCAAGTCAAGCTTGCTGTGATAACTAGGCTGAATACAAGCCCGGAACTGCTGGAGATTTGAGTTCTTCCTTTGCCACTCCAGTAAATATTATTTATTCCTTTGCCTAAGCTTTCATTTTTGTCTTTTAAAACAGAATAATGAAGCAGAGCTTCTCCAGCACATGAGTTTAGGACTGGAAAGGACATGAAAACACTGGTTCTTGTCATTGGCATCTGAATGCTGCTGGAAAATGGAGGGAGGTGAGAGAGGGAGACACACAGTGCAGAAGGCATGTGACCAGAGTGGTCATCCTTTCCCACAAGGGTCCTTCAGTAGGAGAATTGTAATGGGATTTGGAAAGCTCAAGTAAAATTGTTCTTATTCCATCAGTCACTGCTTTTCACCCTGCCTAAAGAAGAAGAATGTGAGAAATGAATTCCTGGCCTGTTTCTGTTCCAGGACAATGTTTGCCTCTGGGATTTAAAGTTATTGAGAGAGGTGGTAGTGATTCTGCTCTTGGAGCCCAGCCAGGCAAGCTATTACCTAATCCAAATAAAGAACTTATCCAATAGGTGTAAACTGCGTTTTCTTATTACACAGCTTGGGAGAGCAGCAGCATGCAGGCTGTCCTAGAGCTTCCGTTCTTTTTCTTGACTCTGCTTGCACCTTTTCATGGGCTCACAGATATAGCTGCAAACCCCACCATTTAATGCCCAGAACTGTGCTCTGAATGACTTTCAGGGCTGTGCCTCATCTAGCATTGTGTGCATAGTTTAATGCTTGTAGTTAAAATTTCTGTTTTATTTTCTACAGCAATCTGAAAATGCTTCAGAATTTTCCCGTCACAACAGATAAAAGATTCCATCTTCAAACCTTTTATGAATCATTTAGTCTTTCAGTACTTCAGTTGCTCTGGTTTTTGTCCTCAGAGAAAGTGACAGAAAGATGTCTTAGGACTCTTTATTGAATTATTTTATCTTTATGGATGCTTTTATTGAATGGTCAGAATACTGGGAGTTAAAAGTTTTTTGTAAATCTGGAAATGAAAAAAAAAAAGGGATTCTTGAGGCAGTGCTGGATTACTTGGTCTCTGAACTTTTATTTTATGAGAGAATTCCAAAAAGAATATCAAGGTCATGATATATGGAGATTGCTATCTTGTATTGTAAATGCCTTTTTTGCTACTTGATTAGTTACATTGGAGCAAGCAGTTCACAGAGGGTCATCTGATGGGTGTCAGCCTGTGCTCAGTGCTGGATAACTGAAGAAAAGCTTTCTGTTTTGTTCCATTAAGGTTCTGGTCTATCACTTGCAGAATTCGGCAAGGATGAAAATGTTTCGTAAATGGGTCTCTTATCTGGCTTGCAGTTGGCTCCAGTTCAAATATCTGCCTCTGAAATGCAGTCCCTACAGTTTTTGTATGACTCTGTGGTAAATCTAAGCCATTTTAGTACTGCTGAGGTTTGTTTGAAAATTTTGGTCTGATGTTTGCAATCTATAGGATTTGGACTATTCTTGTTGACAAATCTTTCTCCCCTTTAATACCCACTCTCTGAGTACTGACTTATCTAAGTGTTTCTCAGAAGGACTCCTTCTTCTGTTGAATTCTTTTGGCTGTATGAAGTGAGGTGCCAAATTAGTAGTCCTATTGCCAAAAGGCAAAGGAGATCTTGGGTTTGTAATATGGAGACAGAGAACAGTTCTGAATATGTTAAAATGTTATTTTATAAATCTACACTGTGGTGCATTTTGAGATTTTTTTGTCACTTTCTATAAGCATTGGTGCTATTCCCACTCAAATGATGGCTTAGTCTTTTGCTGCACCTCAAACAAAGAAGCCTGCAGAGCTCCACAACAGGTGAGATGTTCCAAGTTGTATGTGGGCTTACTTTTGACTACTGTAACATGGCCGTCAGCATCTGCCACATTTACTGCAGACCTGCCTTTGTTACCCTCTGTACATCACTGAATTTATGTCAAATCTGTTTTCTCCCACTCTAATCCTCGTCCTGTCTCAGTGCCCTATTTCAGTTCTGTCTCGATTGAGTTCTCACTCAATTGTTTGGGTAGGGTTGTCATCCCCTCACATTGTGCTGTAAAGGCACTAAACATGATTACATGTTTTGCAGTAGAATTATTTAAGGTTACCATATATTATTTTTATCACAATTTTAATAATGTAATCTAAGGACCACAAATATGGAAGTAATTCCTCATTATCCAGTGAAACTACCAGTCACTGAAGCCAAGACCGTACTAGAACTGCTCTTGATAAAGCATTATCTTGAATGCATAATAAAGGTAAAAAATCAGCTGTTTAATAGAGTGAAGCTTGTTGATTCAGAACATAAAGTACCTGTTGGCAAAGTGCTGCATAACCCCTAGTAGTGGGGGCAGCGGTCAGAGGTTACTTGAAGCTTCTGGCACTGGAATTTGCAGCTGCTATGCCACTTGTTTTTTGAAAAAGACAGTGGATTTCTCCTCCAAGAATTACTTCATTTACTGCTATGGGTACATGTACGACACGTTCTAGGTTTCAGATGTTCTGTTCTGATCATACTAAGTATATATCCTTTGGACTTGTGAGGAAGAACCCCAGATGTCTTTTGAGAGTTTTTTCTGCAATGGTGTATTTGGCTTCTCTAGTTTCATTGAATCTTTGAGTTTTGCCTGAAAGACCCCAGACAGTAATCACAGGCAAATTGTGTTACATATGTGTTGCCTTGTAGTTCTGGATTGATAATGACTTTTATTCTCTTCCAAATCATTTGTTTTGAGCTTCCTGCAGTTTCTTGCAAAGTCGAGGCTGCCTGACTGTTGTCCTGTGCTGCATTTGCCAAGTGTTCACAGCCTGTTTGTTTGCACAGCATCTAGGTGTAAGGTAACTTGGAGGCTGTGCTGCAGTGATGCCTCTGGAGGAAACGAAGGGGGAAGGCAGCAAGCACTGAGAGATACACAGTAAACCCTCAGTTCAGTTTGAGCAAACTGCGTTGACCGTAACACCTCCCTGGCTAAGCAGTACAGAAGTGCCAGAGCAGCAGCAGCCCAACAGCACTGAGTCCAGCCCTCTGCTAGCATTGCCACATATCTGTTCCTGTCTCCCCATAGTGCTTGTTCTCTTCCCTTTTTGCTTACCTTAATGCCTAAAGTAATTCAATTTCTTTATTCACGGCAGAGGAGTAATTGAGGGTGGGTACAGTGATTTTTCTGTGACCTCTGTCTGCATCGCCTCCGCAGCTCTGTCATGATGACACTGCCTGCCGTCCTTGAGAGGCAGCACTTCTGAGAGCTCTGAATTTGGAGTTTTCTGTTATTACCTTCTGCTCAGAGGAGGTTTGAGGAGGGCAGGCAAAAAATAGAACTACTGCCTGTATGTTCTTGCAACTCATCCTGTTTCTAGTTTGTGCATGTTCTTCCTCTACTCATGCAACCACGAATATTTGTGCCTGTAACAGCCTTCTCCTTCCGCAACAACCTCTTATCTTTTTTTTTAATTTTATTTCCACACACGTATTCCAGGGTCACCAGTGACAACTTGTTAACTGTGGAAGTGAATTGGCTGACTTAAACTTTAGAAATACATGACTTGCCTTGTATTTTTTTTTCTATATATATTTTGGTCACACTAAGGAAACTTGTGATGTCAGGGCCAATTGCTCTCCATCCTGCTTGGAAATCGCCCTGAACCTCAGCACTATGGATTGGCACAGTCCTGCAGGATCCCTGCTTCCCACAGCTAGGCCTTGGCTCTGACTGTCTGGAGCCTCCAGGAGAGGAAAGGCAGAAAGCTCGTGACTTGCCCAGACAGTCTGAGGCCTGGCCCTGCAGCCTCAGCTCCCCAGACACGTTGAGTCGGACTTGGCTGGCAGCCGCTGCACTGTTACTTTTCCGAAGTAATAAGTGAGATTAATCACAGGACCCTTTCCAGAGGCAAAGGGGGTTTGTGCTGCCTGGAGGGAGACTATAGGAGCCAGTGCTGGGGCTGTGAGCCGGAGGCGAGAACTGGGGCCTCGCAGCAGGGCAGAACGGGGCACCAGTGGAGTTGTGTGAGTGTGGACTCTGCTCAGCTGCTTCTGGGAGGCTTTGCTGGAGCTGTAGCCTGGTGCCTCCCTTGGATGGGCTGTGGCTGAGCACAGAGGCCACAGTGTCTGTATTACCTGTATCTGCTGGCCTTGGACAATTACGATTTTTGCAAATAAAAATTTGAGGGGGGACAGGTTTCTTTTTGACTACATGAATTCCTTTCAGAGAAGAGATGAGGATCTTTCCTACTGTTCCAAGCAAACAGCCCATATTGACAGGTGGATGGGAGTGATGGGGGTCTTGTACCTTCCCCCAAGCCAGTACTGTATAATGTTTTTGGGTTTTCTCATTACAGCTGCCTCCACAAATTGACCTTATTCTAATGTAAACATAGGATTTGCCATCCTGGACTAGGCTACTAGTCCCTCTAGTTCTCATATCCTGTGCTTCAGAGCAACTATCACTTCAGAGCATCTTCAGTAGAAGTTCAGAGAACGTTCTGATGGGCAGCAGGGAAATTCCCTGTCTGGAGGAAAAATTGATTTTACCCTCCAATGGCTAGCAGCTGGCTTGTAGTTCTCACAATACTTTGTTCTATGTAGTCTGGTGTGGATATTGTTGTTAATCATATATTTTTACTTTCTGCAAAAAATATAGTCCTGTTAAGCTGTAGCAGTGAGTTCCACAGGTGAATTTCATATTATACAAAAGTTTCCATTTTTAATTTTTTTCCAAAATTTGCTGAAAGTCTCTGTACCTATAATAAGATTACATGAAGGCAAACAGAAATGCTTGATTTATTTTCTGGACTATTTATCCTGTATCTTTCTATCATCTCCCTTCTTGTTTGTCTCTCCTAAACTAAACAGTCCCATTCTTTTCAAATTCTAAATGGAAATTTTCCCGGCTCTCTAGTAATTGTCTGGCTATCTTTATAGAGATGACAAGAAACAAAAATAGTACATCAAGTAGGAGTAAAACATTAATTTCATGTAAGTAACACTAGTGTATCTTTATTTTCTAACTCAATTTACATATACCAATATCTTGTTGGCTTCTGCCCATGCTAAACACTGAAATTTTTATTAATATGCACTTGTTTCTCTTTGATTATTGCAGTAAATGTCAAACTGAGCAACAGGTATAGGCAGTTCATTTTTGCAGTTGTTTTTTTTCTTTTTCTTTTTTTCCATTTCTTCAGTAGTGAACTCTCCTTTTCCTGCTTCCAGCTGCCACGGGTGGATTTTGTTGGCTGTGATGAGTTACTTGCAGTTTTCTGTTCTATTAAATACCTAATTCAATATAGAACAAGTTGAAATTTTTTAGTGTCTTGCACTACTTGACTCATAATCTCCTCCTGTTATCCCTGATTTCGAATGTCTCTGAAGTATGCTGTGTAGGTTCTAGGTATTTCATGTTGCAAAGTGACCAGCAGATCTGCTTTTCCTCTGCATTTATTTAAACCTCTAATTCACCATTAAAATAGTTGTTTTCCAGAGTGGTATTCAGACGATTAATGTGCCTGTAGCTCTTGTGGGGGAGATCTACTCCTCTGCTTATGGCCTTCTAGGAATGAGGGGACCCTGTAGTCTGGTGCTCTGTGGGAGTGGCTCTGGCTTCAGCAGCCTCCCTCTCTAGAGGAGTTCTGAAAGGGTTACAAGGGAGCCTTGGCTGTTTCTTTGAGCTATTTGGAAAGGACGGGCCTCAGACAGCTTGGCAGGAACCTGGGGCCCTGTTTTTTCCAGCCCAGCCCTTCCTTCTGCACAGAGCAGGGAATCCCACGAATGTCTGGTTTTTCCCCTTTTTAAAAACTTTTTCTAATAATATTTTTATCCATCCGTGACTCTTCCCCACACAAGGATCTCAAGCTTTATCCATTGATTGGCCTTACAGGTAGTGAGGTGTAAATGAAAGCTGTGCTACCATGCCATAGCTGTTGGAATTAGTTCACATTGTGCAGCTGAGAAGGGCATTGGGAAGGTTCCCAGAAGAGTGTCCTTTCTGGCATTGATCTTAGGGCAGGTCCATCTGGCCTAAGAACAGAGGGATTGAATGGGCCCATCTTTGAACTGTGCTATTCCCATGGGTCACACTTCGAAATCTCAGAGCTGCATGTTCTGTATCCTCCCTACCAGACATACAGAATGGTGCTTTGTAAAAATGGAAGTTCCCTTTGTAAGCCAGGCTTATGAAAGGCAAGATGGGGTTAGCAACTCTTCCTTCATTTGCCTCATGCTCTCCAGCACTGTGCTGAAGTTGAACTTATTGTGAATATTTTGAAGGTTTGCAGGTCTGCCCTGTACCTTTTCACCTCAAGAAAATGGAGGTGTCTATGGGCTAGTGTTAAAGTGAAGTCTGATTACTGGTGAGAGCAAAGGTCTTAAACAGCTATGTTGAAGACATCGGTGTTGTGCAGCCGAGAAAGAGAAATTAGATCAGGATTATGTTGCTATCTCAGTAAGCCTGTCAGATGCTGTAAGTAGGGTGTGATCTGAGACCTATATAGAAAGCCTGTCCAGAAGGCAGCCCTCATGTGGAGCAGTTCCTGGACAACCCTCTGAAGTCAGCAGTCAAAGGGCCTGGAATCAAGCTCAACTGAGTTAAGGGTTTCAGTGACCAAGTACAAATGCCACAGCAGGAGGTAGCAAAAAGGGCCAAAGGGGTTTCCTTCTTGATAGGATTTGTTTTGGAACTTCCTTCCATTGTACAATGGAGTTTCCACCACCAATGCACATTTGTATTTTCCATCCAGGCCGAGGTCATGCTTTAGCTTGACTTGCTCAGGATGAGCATGGCATTCTTTCTGGTGTTTTATACTGTGATATAAATGGGAATTCCCTGCAAAAGCACAAAGAAACCCCTTTCCTACCCCTGAAAGTATTAGTGGGCCTTTCCTGCGAAGATCCTGCTTTTACCTAATTTTCCCCAGCTTTCAGGCTGGTGAAGTTTTGTAGCTGACACCAGTTTCTGAATTGCATTCTGTTGGCTCCATGTCAGTCTGTTATTCTCCAGGGTTTCTCTGTGCTGCAGGTATCAAGCAGCAACTGTTTGTGAACCATGCAGGGATCCACTGTTTAACAAAAACCTCTTTTGAAAAAAGGGGAGGGGAAAATGTAAAAAAGTCAGGATTATTTCAGTTTCCTTATGTATTTGGTGACAGCTCTGCTTGGTGATCCTTTTTACTGTCTCATAGGTGTATGTATATTGTGTAATCTGAAGATGGGTCAACCAGAACTCCACTGTGGAACACCAACTTTTTGTTTAGGGAATAGCGTGACTTATAATAATGAGTACTGTTTGTGGTTAGTAGTACTTTCTGAGTCTTTACCCAACACTGGATACTATCAGCCATTGAGTAATTTGACCAAAATGCTCTGAATAAGAGAACTTTGGTTGGTAATGAGCAAGAAAGCATTTTAGTCACTTAGAAAAGCTTGTTATTGGATTGTCCAGAACCAGTGCCAATTACAAGGATTTTGAAGTGCACTGTTAAAGCTAGGCTATGCAATGTCAGGATGGAATACCAAGAATCTTTTATCAAAAGCAGGCAAGTTATTTGTAGGATTTCATTCTGTAACAGTAGGTGAAAGATATCTTCTTTAAAAAAAAAAAGGGAGGGGAGAAGGAGCAAAAAAAAGTAGATAGTGCTTAATGATGCCAGTTTCCAGACATGCTCCTGTTGCACACATTGCATTTTTATTAACATTTCTTATCCAAGTACTGTTCACAGCAAACCAGGTGGGGGGCTACCAAACCAGCCTGGCTAATCCAAATCTACTTAAAACTGGCACTGAGACAACAACCTTTAGTAGAAGGAGTTTCAAAGTAAGAGAACATTATCAAAGACATTTTTTGTGTTCCAGCTGCTGGGTGGTTGGGCACTGGAACAGGCTCCCCAGGGAAGTGGTCACAGCACCAAGCCTACCAGAGTTCAAGAAGCGTTTGGACAACACTCTCAGGCACATGGTGTGACTCTTGGGACCGTCCTGTGCAGGGCCAGGAGTTGGTCTCGATGATTGTTCTGGGTCCCTTCCAACTCAGGACGTTATATGATTCTATGTTGCTTGACTTCTTTGCTTGAATTTCTGACTGCATCTGGTTCAGTAAGTGTCTTTCACTACCCTTTCTATCTTTCTGCAATCTGGCTTGTCGGATTTAACTGAAAAGTTAGTCAAAGAAGATCTGGCAGTGCTGTACATGCTATTGGCAGCTGTCTGTCAGGGGTGCTTAGCCTGGGCAAGAGTAATCCTTTGGAGCAAAAGGGCTATGACTTATGTGGTCCAAACCTTTTGTTTGCGTAAAGAATTCTTTATTTGCTTATTGTTGGAAAAAAAAATTAGAATCTTCTCTGTGAAGAGTGTAGCCAAGCTGGGCCATGAATGTCTTCAGTGTTGAAAATATGAGATTTCTTCAAAATTCAGCTCAGAAAACTTTCATGTTTGGTAGAGCATGTGAAAAAGAGGAGGAAACCTCAAGTCTTGGACCATCTATTTCTTTTTCGATACCGGAATAAAGGTGCTGATGAGTAAAATGAAGATAAGCTGACACCTCTTAGCATTTTGAAAAGTTGGAGATGCTGAGACTTGAAAATGAGTAAGTTTAGGAATTTTGT
Source organism: Lepidothrix coronata (assembly GCF_001604755.1). Taxonomy (NCBI): domain Eukaryota; kingdom Metazoa; phylum Chordata; class Aves; order Passeriformes; family Pipridae; genus Lepidothrix; species Lepidothrix coronata. The sequence continues at coordinate 492,347 of NW_016690442.1, forward strand.
TTCTTGCTACTGGTACTTAAATCAGAAAAACTTTTCAGTCATATTCTGAATTTGAAATGAGAATTTTTCGTTACTCATTAAAGACAACATACTCCTTAGTGTAGCGACTTCTACCTCCCATGACTGTTTCCTAAAAGATCCCAAACTGTGGTGTTAGAAAAAGCTTGAAATAACTTGTTAGAAAGTGTTCTGTTCAATAAATTTCTCATCTTGGCTCCACTAGACTCTTGGGTGTAAGATTCTTTGACAGTCTCATGATGCTAAAGATTTTGACTTCTCTGTAAATATCTCCTGGTGGATGATAATTTGAACAACAATGAAAGGCTTTCCAATTCAGGCAGTCAACATGGCAAAGAGAACACAGTCTCATCTTTTGTGACGAAATCAACAAAGAAAACAATGTTTGTGGAACATCTAAGCACAGGCTCTTGAAATTCTCAGCCCCAGAAGTGATTCTTCATGGACTTCTCTGCTCTTAAATGTGGTGCCTTGATAAACACATCTCTTTCCAATAAAGAACTTCATATGATATATCCAGAATATTTTCCAAGAGAATGAGATTTTGATTTCTACTGACAATGATCCCACTAGCCTTCTGTTTTCAAAATTCCTTACTAAAAAATCAAGGAAGCTTAGAGTTATCCCTTATGAACAGTTTCAAAAAAGGATTTCTCTAAAGATTTTTTGGAAAAGCTGCCTTTCATAGAGTTTGGTTTTGAATATTGACAAGTTGCTTATCTTTCTTCAAAGTTGAAAAGCCTCAAGAAGGAGCTGTGTTTAATGTAGAATTAGTTTCATTAAAAATCCACAGAAATAATAACTTTATCTGTTATCCAAGTTCACAAATATTTTATTTTTTAATTTTCATTTATATAAATATACACATATAATACATTTTAAAGTATTAAATAAAATAATAAGTACTAGTAAAATAATTTTGAAAACCCAGTTTTAATAATTGGATTTTTCTGGTATATTTCAAGAAACTTGGATCCAATACATTTTTACCCATTTAAATATTTTGTTTTTCTGTTCAGGACATCGTTTGCGTAACTAATTTTGTTTTTTTCAAAGGTCAGAGTCATGTTTTCATTTGTTTCTGAAATTCCACTTTCCTGCTGCTGATAGTAACCCGAATGATTTAAATATGAAAGTATCCTCTACTATCTGTGTAAAAAGAACAAAATTTATGCACCAATTTCTAGGTTGTTTTGAGGTGCAAGAGACAGAATGTGATTCATGTAGTGCAATGGTTTTCTTTATTGATATTTTCTAAATAGGAAAAAAAAAGTTAACATATTAGGATTTCTAAAGCATTGCAGAACCTGAATATGAGTGCAGCAAACATTGTGTTGCTGAGAAGCATTTCTGTGAAAGGGAAAAGAAATGTGGTGCTGGATATTTTGCTGTTTGCATGTCTCCCTCTGAAATTATCTAAACTCTTGATATCATGTAACTTCAATTGTGAATTGTCCTGATTGTTGCTACAAAATGCACAGTTGTCTGGGTATTGTTTGTCAAAATCTCACTCTGGTGTTTATGGTGTGTATTGTCAGGTAGCAAAACTAGGTAACAACTACTCTTGTCATTTAGTTTCAGATTTTTTCTAACACTATTACTTTTATGTGAGAGCTTGCTTACTGTCTTATACTCCAGCTAGTCTCAAGAGCCTTAAATACAGTACACAACATGAAGGTTGACCTCTTAGCAAATGTTACTTGAGCCTTCTGGAGGCCATGTTTGGATTCTATTTTCTGTACTACAGATCAATTTTTCTGTGAAATGTACCAGTTGTGGCCTTTGAGAAAAGTCTACTCTATTTAGAACATTTGCTAAAACATGAAAGGCATCAAGTATAAAGAAACAGTGTATAATGTAGATTTCTTGGTGGACACTGTTGTTATTGTCCTCTCTTGATATGCCTTATCTATGCTAGGAGGGTAGTCTTGAAAGTACATTATTCCACAAGTGGCTGGAACATTTTAGTCTGTCCTTTTAAGGGTTTAGCATCTGCATCTTTGATGTGCTCAGGCTCAGAATTACAAGCAATCACTTGATGAAATTCCTGAGGTAGTGATTCCATGGTTCCCATCTGTGTTCCTGAGTCTGGGAGTTTCTGACTATTTATACAATTTTCTCTGTACTCATAGGAAACAATTCCATTTTGGCTCCAGAAAAAGGGATTGGGTTGGACTGGAATATAGGATTGCGTAACTTTTTTTCATGTTTAACCGCAAATTCCTGTGAAAGCTATTGCACTTCCTCTGAAGATACCTACTCTTGGCTTTTGGTTTCTGGAGTCAGTAGAAATATTCAACACCCATATACAGTCCAAAAGACCTAGCAATTGAAAGGCTTACCCAAAATCAGTCATTAATGAATCCAGCAAAGTTGAATCCCTAAGGAAACAGCACCATCCCTGCATTCATATTCTTCTCAAACCTCAAGGAGAAAAGGTATGCAGTTGGGATGACCATCCAGGCTGGCACAACTGCATCATAGACTCTTCTGTCCATACTGGAGGAGGAAATGTGACAGATATTGGTGCCTGTTCAAATGGAGAGAATCTAAAAGCTTTTTCTAGGTGCTGCAAATAAAACTAGTGCTTATAGTGCTTATAGACTTCAGGCACTGGGTGATCCAAGTAAGTTTTGTGCAACTTGAACATCTTCTGCAGACAAGGTCTGACAGAGAGGGATCTTTTAACAAATACTAGACAAGTCTGGGAACTGTCTTTTAGAGTGTGCTATCTCATCTCTTGATACTATAAAATATAATTATGGGAACATCCTTTTACTCATCTTCCTCTAATGACAGACTTTGTCTGTCATCAGATTTATCAGTTTCCTGAAGAAAGATTTTATTGACTCAGTTTACTGAGGTCACACAAACTTCATGTTCTCTGTGTTTAATTGTGTTCTGTCAGCTGGTCTGCTTGGTCAGCACGTGTGTTTCTGCCCGCTGGGGAAAGAGGAGAGAACTGAGTGATTTGGGACTCTCCCATGATTTTCCACTGCACCACCTGCCTCGGAAGTGCCTGCAGAACTGCCAAACATGCTGAAGTGGTTAAGTGTACCAGCTCCTAAAGAAGCTGAAGGGGAGGAGTGATTCTTGCCTGATGGGTGTTCAAAGGGAGCTGAGACTTTGATGTTCTGTTTTAGCAGCTGCCAGGTATTGCTGCCTTCAGCCCTGTGCAGCACTTGTGCCCCCAGCCTTCATGCAGTGTATTCTTCTTTACACTGCCAGAATGGAGAGAAGGAAATAAAAAATTTAATTAAGCCAAGAACTTGGGCATTAGCAATAGTGTTGTTTTGTTATATTTTACACTTTGAGTTGTAGTGCCTTGTGCCACATGTCAGTGAAGCACCTTGCACTTGCTTGGGCCTATTAGAATAATGAATTTATTTCACTTCAGTTTTCTTTGCCTTTCTCATTGCTGCTTTCTTACCTCTTCTGCTTTGTCTGCTTCCCAAATAATCATAGTAATTTTAATCTTTTGTTCTGTAATGCCCACATAAAATGGGCAGAGATTCACATCTGTGGTGTCCCAGAACTCCTTGCTGGGTCTAGAGGGACTAGATCATCTTTCCAATGGGGATTGAGAGAGACAGAAAAATATGGCTAAACTAAGGCTTCATATAAAGTCTCTGTTAAAGCAGGGACAGACACCACTCTGCTATATCTCATGGAGGCAGATAGCTGGGAACTTCCCCTTTATTCCCTTAACTCTTCTCTGCCAGAAATAAGATGGTGTGACTCAGTTTATTCCACTAATATTGAATTTCTTTATGATAATATAAACTCCTCTGTGATTTTTCTTGTTGAAACATTGGATTACTGGAAATGCTGGAAAGTGAGCTTTGTTTTCAGGTGTAGAGGTAGATAGATCCCAATAGTAGGAGTGCAACGGGGACTATATCTGTATAGCTTAAAACAAAAGACCAGCAAGGAGGCCAAAATCATTGTAATCTGGAATGGTCTTTTCTGGCAAGGCAGTATGCTTCTATGGTATTAATCCTTGGAGGACAAAGTGTCAAAAAATGGGGAGATTCTTTCTCTGCAGTACTAGCTTTTCCAGGTAAGGCTTTATAAAAATAGAAGTCTTTGCCCTCTTTTCTTGTAGTTCTTTATAATCGAAATCTGGTATGTCACGCCCATTTCTGGAAGCAATAGAGGCAGACAGATGCATAGGAAGTTTTGGGAAGGAGATGGCACCATTTATTTTCCTTTTTTTGTAGCAGTACTGACTATAGAATTTCTAAAATATTTAAAATAATTTCTAAAATATTCTAAAAATCCATAACATCTAAATCAAAATTAAACCTGCCATTCAGCTCTGAAGTTAATTTTTTAGGCTAGATTTTAGCTATCATCAAAATACAGCATACTTGGTCTTTTCTGAAGAGTAGTTTTCTGCAAGTAGGGGATCTGTGGAAGATTCTTAGAAGGAACACTACAGACCTGAAAAACTTCTGACAGTTTTAGCTTGAGAAAAGCATTGCTAGTAATTCATGCTGCCTTGGTCAAAATAATGAGCACTTCCATAAAGTATCTGTTACCTCCTCTAAGGAAGTTGGATGGAGTGAAAAATAGCACTTATCTTTTAAAATGCAACGCTTTGTGACCATCAATGAGGCTTGCAGGGATTTTAAGAAAATCAGCTAGCACCACAACCCTGGTATTGCTTTGGTGTCAGTGTGCCATGCTGCTCTTAGGATGGCTGAAAGTCTGTATATCATGTTTTTTCTGTAGTGTCTATCTGTGGTCTCTGTATAAGTAGCCTTTTTTTTTTTTTTAATTTCCTGCCATATATATGATAGGATGGTCTTGCCTATGTAGCATATACAGTTACTGGGTCAGCTTCTTCGATAGGTAACAACTCATGCTATTATTGTCCTCTCTCAGTGTAGCTGAGCATATTCCATCAACACCCCCCAATTATACTTTATGTAATCGTTTTGTTATAGACTTTAGAAAGTGTGTGCTGACACAGACGCAGTCACTTCTTCCTCTTCTTTCTCTAACTCATTGTTAAATGTTCGGGGAGCCACAGCAGGTGAGTGGATCTTTTTACAGGAGGAGGAAGTAAAGGAATTTTTTCCTTTACTCCAGCATAACAGAACTGTAAAAGGAAACTGAGGAGGAAAAAATGCCAGTTTAAAAGGTAGATCACACTCATATACAGTCTATTTCGTGTTATACATTGTTACCTTATAAATCCACTTGAGGCACAAGGAAAGCAGAAACTACCCATACATACAGAATTGAGTTTATAAAATGGGTAAGATAAGAATGCTAGAGGCACCTCCTTAGTCAGCATATAAGTGCTATTGGGTCCAAGGGACTGTGTAAGTCTTATCTTTTTATCAGGAAACTAGTTTAGCTTCATTACATTGGAACTAGGTTTATAAATTTCAGTTGTGTAAGGGAAGAGGTCTCTTGAAGACCTTTACTCTGCCCTTTTGTCAGTGCTTGGGGAATTATTCAAAAACAAGAGACTGTTAACCACAAGCATACAACCTCACAGCTAGGACCCAAAGAAGTGACCTTCAGTTCTTGTTTTGTATTTTTGTCTTGTTTAACATCTAGGCTAGATTTTATACAGCTTTAATTGTGTTATTGAATGGTAATGCAGCAGATGCATCTTATTGGTTTCATGCTGCTACTCTACCTCTTTTACCTGGAACATTTATCTTAATATGACTGTGTCCAGCTAGCTCTCAGATGACTCTTTCCACAATCTATGATTAAGTCAATTTGTAGATGCTTTCTCTGGAAGTGCTGAACAGATTCTAGCCTTTCCTTTATATATTATAAATGTAGAGCTGTTGCTTCCTTTATGAAGTTCTGTTATCTGGGGCTTGAAATGTACAGACATGGTGTCAGGGAACTGTATATTCAGCATGCATTGTTCCTGTAGACAGACCATCTAAGCTGCCAGATTTATCAAGTCTTCTCTGAGCCTCTCATAAGAGGGTCTTCATCTACCACATAAGAAGGTGATAGGTCTACTGGATGTCAAGCAAAGTTGGTTGCTTTCATGAATTTCAGTGCACATTTTTTGTAATCTAGAGGCTTGACACGTTCTTTAGAGGTTTCTCTGTGTACTCCTATTTAATGTTTAGACAACGAACACCCAGAGTTAGGTGCATGAAATGTCTCTACTGTGTGGTTGTATGGAACTAAAAAATTCATTTGGGCCTCCAGTGGAGACCTGGACAGCACAACACTGGGGGTGTCCTTAAGGCCCTGTGGTGTGTCTTTTGGGAGGCTGATGGTGGCAGGGGTATCTAGCTCTGGGCAGGGGCAGTGCTTTAAGTACTATCCCCCATCTCATGAATCCTAACCCTGCAAAACTCAACAGCCTGTTTTTTGTTTGTTTGTTTATTCTTCTCAAGTGCTCTAGATTTCACCAGTTTAGCCCAATTGTAACTTTCCACTTGCCTCTCGGGACTTGGAGAAGGAGCCTGAGTTGCTTTCTTTGTTCCCCATTTTCTTATTCATTGGGATCTTGCAGCTGCTGCTTGAGCACAGATAGCAAGGAGCACCACACTCTGGGAAAGCCTGTGCTGGAGGAAACTTAATGGAAAATATGAAAGAGAAAAAATGTGTTTGATGGACTTTTAATATAAAAAGGGTGAAAAAAAAGAAAAGGAGGAGGGGGAGATTTATTCACTGTAATAGGAACCAAATGTTGTCTGGGACAGCAGCTATGCTCTCACTCTTTCCCTGTAAACTTCGTGAGTGGCTTTTCAAAGGAGTCATTACAGGGTGCGGGGCTAATTTAGTGGTCCTGAATTAACCCCTGCCACTCTAGGCAGAGGTAAGGAATGTGGGTTTGCAGGAGAGATTAATGATTTTAATTACGGACCTGATCATGAGCATATTCTAGACAGATAACAGTGACCATTTACTGTTTTTATCCTCATGTGCTACTGCTGCTATCCACCCATAAAAATCAAAGTCTGCTTGCATAAAGCACTAAAAAAGGTATTAAGTCTAGAAATAAATAAGCACATAAGTCTGTTCCAGTTTGGTTTTTAATATACTTGTCTACAGTGAAAAAGTAGGAGAACATAATTACAAATCATGTTCATCAAATTGATCTGCTTGATCCGTGTTAAAGTTTTACAGTGGAACCTCTTTAGTGAGGAATACCTTTCCCATCTCTAAGTGGTGCAATACTGCATCTAAGTTTCTGGTACTTTGAATTCTGTGGTGTGTGTATATTCACCCCAGAAGGTCTGCCTGGGCTAGGACAAGTGATCAAATTTAAGATGGCACTTAACACATGTTCTAAGTTGAATGACTTACCATAGTCAAAAAGGATCTAGACAATCATCATATCATGGCTAGGCTTCATGAATGAAGATTTGGGAAAGGCTCTATCCACATTTGTTACAAGCACATTGGTGGCTAATAAGGCCAATACGAGATAGACATGTCCGATTGCAAAAGACTCAACAGAAAGACTCCTTAGGTGGTATATTCTGCAAGGCACGATTCTTTCTGTGTTGTCTTTTCTCCTTGAGAGTGATCCTGCGTGCTTTCTCAAAAGCATCAGCAGCGTTATAGATGGCGTGTCTCCAGGCCCCCTGATTTGAGGCCAGAGTAGAGCAGTTATGTTGATCAATATGGCCGAGGCTGAGATGTTGTTTCAGGGAGTCCTTGTATCTTCTCTCCAGGGCTCCTCTCTTGCGGCAGCCAGTGGCAAGTTCACCATAAAGCAAGATCTTAGGGAGGCGGTGGTCCTTCATCCTTGAGACATGTCCTGCCCAATGCAGCTGTGTTCTCAGTAACATGGCCTCAATACTTGTGATTGCTGCTTGTTCTAAAACAGATGTATTGGTCATATAATCTAACCAGTGGATGTTTAGGATTGTACGGAGACAGCGTTGATGGAAGCGTTCTAGGAGATGCAGGTGGTGACGGTAGATGACCCATGATTTGGAACCATATAAAAAAGTAGACAGCACAATGGCTTTGTAAACACAGATCTTGGTACTTTTCTTCAAGTGTTTATTACGCCAAACTCTTTTATGGAGTCTTCCAAAAGCACTCTATGCCTTTGCTAACCTATTGTCTATCTCTCCGTCAATCTCACCATCCGAGGAGATGAGGCTGCCTAGGTAATTAAACTGCTGGACTGATTTGAGCTCTGATTGGCCAATGGTGATATGGGGATGATGGAAGACTTCTTGACGTGCAGGTTGATAGAGAACTTCTGTCTTCTTTAAGCTGACTTCCAGCCCAAAGAGCTCAGCAGCGTCTGCAAAGCAGGATGTTAAACGCTGCAGAGCTGCTTCTGTGTGGGCCACAAGGGCGGCATCATCATCATAAAGCAGCTCCCGGACAAGATGATTTACAGTGAGGTAAATTCATTGAGTCCACCTGCTTTGTCTGAACTTAATTAATTAATTAATACTTTAAGATTGGGAGTGGAGTGGTGTGTGCATGTCAGAGTTAAACAGGTAATCTTCCCCAAAACTTCCTTATGAGAGCAAAATGATACCAGATCTCTGTTTTGGTCTTATTGTGTATATGTCTTGCTGTTAAAATATTTTGGCAGGCTCTGACTGTATTTGCAGGTGTGGAAATACATGCATCACAAGGAGATGAGTTGGATGCTTTTGCTCATATCTTTGTTTCTGAATTAAACATGAAGTCAAAACCACCTTCCAGTCAGTAAAGCTCACCCCTGTGTTTGCACTAATTGAAGGTAGAAAGGGTATGTGATTTTGTTTAGATCACTTGGCAGAGATATGCTCAGTTGCCTTCATTGCTTCTCCACTGACCCGATGAGCCACAGTAGGACGAAGACACTGAAGTTTGCAGCCAGCTGGCTGTTGTTTATCTTCTTGATTTAGCCTTTCTGCTAGTGAATTTCAAAGCTGCCATGTGTAAAGAGAAGAAAAAAAATACAATGTTTACCTGCCAAGTATTCCTCAAATTACAGAGACTGACAGTATTTTGTAACTGGCATGGTGCCAAGGATGGTGGGCCTGACAAAAATTGGCTCCACTAAAGTGTAAATATTTCATTTAATTTGCTGAGACTGGCAAATTTAGTGCTTCTGAAAGTAAGAGGTTGATAATGCCAGCTAAATCCAGGAATGGTAGAGATAGGTTAGGTCTTGCCTGCAGAGGTTTTTCAGTGCTCTATAATTTCTCACCCTGCCCTTCCCCTGCTAGACTGTCACAAGGCTGTTTTGATGCACCTTATTTCTAACCTAGCACGTTAGACATGAACATTCATGACCTTGTCTGTATATGGAGACCTAAGATGTAAAATGCACTAAATTCCTGATCTGCATTGCCTTGGTTATAAGAAAATACTTTTGTTCCAAAACCCAGGTTTTTCAATGGCAGGAAAGCAGCAAGTCATTTTCAGAAGCCAGGGAGCAGGAAATAAATTATACAGCAACATACACCAGAAAAGAAGGAAGCCCATGAACTTTGATAGTACTCTAGAATAAAGTGAAGGAGCAAGAAGGCAGTGGGCTTTCCTTGTATAGCCATGGTGCATGCACATCTGGAATAATAAAGTGGAAAAACTTCACAGAAAAGCAATATGCAATCAAGGCCAGAAGGGACTGAGCTGAGGAAAGAGAAGGGAGTTAAATGTGCCAAGGCTGGCTGAGCTCAAAGGAGGCATAGCTCTGGTAGTGAAGGTTTAGTCCTGAAATAAGAGGAATGTCACACAATGAAACAGAGAAAATAAAAATTTTATTGGGAATCTCAGGGAAAATTCTTGACACTGAATGTGTACCTGCCTATGGAGTTGTGCAGCTGAGTGTGACACATGGACTCCTGCAGCCACTGAAATATATGCTAATCCTGCACCACAAGGAGATGAGTTGGATACTTTTGCTCACATCTTTGTTTCTGAATAAAATTCTTGTAACAATATCAATTCTCAGAGCTGAAAGGGGGAATTGTAAGAATAGCAGAGGGGGACTCCTGACATTTGCTAGATATTATGCATATTAAAATGTGCTAGGACGCTTGAATTGTGCCTCTGGTAGCTATTACAGTTAAGCTGTGAATGGATCTGGAAATTATAGTTAAATCCACAAAACTTCTCATGTTCTTTGCCTAAACCAACTCAGTCCCAAGGCTTTTCACATGGACCTTGTACATCTTCTGTTGTCTCATGGCACAAAGATACTGATGGTAAGAGCCCGTGGTGTAGGTAGAAATAGCTTGAGCTGCTGGGAAAGTGGGGAGCTAAAAAACTAAGGCTGAAACTGTTTCAAGATGCCTTACCACTAAGAAGGGAAAGTTTAATTGATGGTCTGGGACAGAAACTCTCCTACATCTCTGCAGCTCTTCTGCCGTGGAAGACTGTACTTGTCACTTTGAACTGGATTTGAACCCAGAATGCAGTTCCACAAGTTTATAGTGCCAATGCAGCCTTAAAAGGCTGCTCATTAACTTTAAAAGCTTTTCCTTGGCTTCTCTTGCAGAGCACAAAAGCAGATTGTGGGTCAGATGCTGGCATCCTCATTTTATACAGGCCAGCTGCCTCCTGCCCCTTCCCTGTCTCTAAGGACCTGCACCATGGCAAGTTCTGGACAGCTCCCTCCCTGTGCCTCAGATCTCCAAAGTCCCAGGCTGAGCTCTTTTAGGAATATTCAAAATGCTTTGTTTGCCCCTGGTGTTTTGGGAAGCTATTTTCTTTACCTTTGTTACATAGCTCCTGCTATGTTACAGACTCCTGCTGACTAAACTGCGCCAAAGTCACTCTTCCATAGACACTCCTGATAACAGTAGAGGCCAGGAGCAAACCATTCTCAAAGACTTGTTGCACTGTTTTTTTTCAATTTTTAATTTATTGCTTTGGAAGCTGAGGGGAGGGAAAGAGGGAGAAAGACAAAGAAAGGCCTGGAGGCAAGTGGCCCTGTGAGAGGCCCAACAGTCCTGCATCCCAGCCAGGCCCCCAGCATCCTGGGCTTTATCCCACTCTGTTTATCATTGCTCCATAGCCAAGCCCCAATCTAGGGCCTATTGTTAGGGATGGAAGAAGCATATGGTGTGCCAAAGAAAATGTTCTGTGTTTTTCTGAGTGCCTGAGCATAAGTCAGCAGGATCCTGGGAGCTACCACACTAGACAGAATCATTAGTTACTATGCCAACTACTTTCTAGCAGCTGGTGCTCACAGAGGATTTGTACTGAAAGCTTTCTAGACTGGTGGTGCCACCTGAATGCCCTGTGGGAAAGAAACTGCTGCCCCAGATTGTCTGACATTCCATGGCAAGGTGGGAGCAGTGATTTATAAATACACTGGGTTCCCTTATTGTCAGCAATGGCCCTTGTTCATCCTAAGCTTCAGCCTTTACAGGAAAAGATGCAAAATACTTTCATTGTCAGCTTGTTTCCTTGTTTAAAAGGAAGATAATTCTTTTCTGAGTTTGCAAGACCTGCAGCTATACTGATTCCTGCTGTGATCCTGTGTTCACAGAAACTAAGCAGGTTTAAGCATAGAGGAATATTCTTCAAGAATGCTGAAGCTTCATTTACACAAGTAACTTAAACCTAGTTTGCACTGCCTTTCAATGGAGTGTAGGCACTTTTCAAATACTTCAAAAGTGCCTGCTTAGTGAGTGCTATATGGAGAACACCAGTGTACTTCACAAATTGGTATTTTTGCCTGCCACACAGGAGCTGGTATCAAACAAGTGCCCAGCTGTGCCATTGGAAGAAGGCTTCAGTCGAAATATAAATGGAAGGCCAATTTGTAGTATTTATGAGACTTAAAAATCCTTAATTTTTGAGGGGACCATTGGAAGCTTTAAACCCAACTTGTCTGTAAATTGTGCATTAAAAGTTATATTCTAAATCCTTCTGTTCTTGCACTGCTGTCCCCTCTCCTGATTATTTTCTCATAGTTTCACATATTTTTCTTTGTGCTGTTCTCTACTGTTGTCTTTTAATATCTGGTATTACTCATCCCAGCAGTGCTTGTGTTATAGTAAACCCTGCTTTGTCAGATGTTTGAATAAGTTCCTTAGCAGTGATGGGTGCTGGAAGTGTGGGTTATTGTTGCTAGTTACCAGTGTCATTCTTTTAGTACAGACTTGCTGTATGTCCTATAGTTCTTTGCAACTATGAGATTTTCAGTAGCTGGTATTCTGGGCTTTAGTCTTGTCTACAACTTCAGTCCTTGGAATTCCCTTCAAATCTTTTTGAATTGGAAACAGAAGCCAGCTCTCTCCTTTCTTGTAAGAGCTGATAACCACATCCCTTCTGTATGGAGACTGGATTTCATAGAGACTTTTTTTTTCTGTAGTCAATGAATAAATCTATTAGTATTTTGTTAGTACATAGTATTTTAGTGCACTGGCATTCGTTCCTAGTATGGGTGTAGGTAGTTGATTGCATAAGGGTTGCTTGCATTAGAATAGAACTAATGAATTGGAAAAGGGAACTAGAACAGAAAGGTAATTTGGAACTAGATAATCTAGAAATGAATGTATGGCATTCTAACACTTGTAGACTGGGTTCCAGTCGTAACTGCATGGAGATGTGTTGACATATTCATGAAAATGGTTTCAGAAGCAAACTTGTATCTTTTGTGATGCAGAAAACTGCAGCAGGGAGGTTTTGCTGTCAGTGAAGAGGAAGAGGGAATGCTGGCCCAGCCTTTCTGAAAACTACTGTTGAAAGAAAGGAACACAGTGGGTTTCTTGCCAAAAACACTGAGTAGCCTGAAGAGCTGCTGGAAGGACAGAATCTTGCTTACAAAGGATGGGCCATAATGCCAAAAGCTGTGATTTCCTGTACACAGTGAAGGCCTGAATCCTGGCCAGGTCTCTAAACTAAGCAACTCAAAAATAATCCTGAGCAAACTGTCAGAAGATTGCTCACAACCAGCCTGGCTGACAGAATGAAACCAAATCTTTTCTGGTGCCACAGGCAGGAATTTCTATTTCCCGTTTGCGTGTGTGTGCATCTCTGCCTAGCTCTGTTGTCTGTACATGTGAAGAACTGAATAATCAGTCAATCATTAGTTCAAGCCATAATCCTGAATTATTGACTCTACAATCCTTATTTCCATTGGGAGCGTGGAGAGGTTTTTTGGCTATTTTTGGCTTTGCCTAAAACAGTGTGAATTGTGAAAAAGCTTATAATTCAGTTTGAGGTATTTATATATTCTCCCTAACATGTGCACTCTTTAGTATCTATTAAAATGTGAGGTCCTCTACAGCTTTTTTCCAGCCTTCATTATGGTGCTGAGCCAGCTGGCAGAAGAGCCAACTTCTCCTTAGGGGTGCAAAGGTGTCACGCTTCCATAAATCATCCAACAGGCAGAGACAGAGAATAGGAGATGCTCCATGGTGCGTTCCTGTGAACATGGGAAATAGATTGAGAGCTGGAGTGTTTCTCTGGCAGCAGTGTATTGAGTCTCAGATCCTAAGCCCCATTCACTGCCAGGGCAAACATTTGCCTTAGATGTAATATCAGCATTTGATAACGTGTTATGTGAGGACTTCCTAAAACTGCAGATGAAACATTTCTTTACAAAAGTGACCTTAAGACTGGCAAATGCACCAGCCTTCTAATGTCAAGTATTGAATGTTTATATTATAGAAGGTTGAAGTTTTGTTTTGCAACATAATGCATAAATGCAACATAATGTGTTTATGTCAATTTCTGTCTATAAAGAAGCAAAACCCCTAGAAGCCAACAGAAGCATTTTTAATCCAGAAGGATTCTGCTGGCCATGAGGGTAAAATCTATTTAGGCAAGCAACAGCATTTTCAGTATGGTATCTAGAAAAAAAGTAAGTTCTCTTGTGTTTTGTCATGTGGAGAGAAGGTATTGGAACTGCAGGGAGTTGTGTACAAGACTGTGCTGCAAGAATATGTTAGCCAAAGTTATTGCAGTTTTATTTGGTCTTTTTAAAGGTAGTTCTTTGTGAAGATTTAATAACACAGTTTCAATGGTGCTTTCCTGGGTAATTTAAGCTAGGCTTATCTGGGCAATATTATGTCTTAAAGAATTTATTTTGGGCTATATAGATCATATATTGGTTAAAACAGAAAAAGTGGGTTAAAACAGGTTAGAAACCAAATGAAAACATTGAGATTAATTGAACAAAGGACAAAGGTTGGAGAAAGGCAGGAATGTTGGTGCATTTTTAAAAATCAGTCTTCAGGTTTTTGTAATTGCATAACAGTTTATCCTTTGCCAGATATCTCAAAACAAAAGAACTGAGGATCGGAGAAATGTTAATAAAGTTTTGCCATTTAAGTGGTGGCCCTCACATTGCAATCACTGTATGTCGTACATGTGGCACAAAGCCAGTTTGGCTATCAGCAGGTCTGATTTTAGTGGAGTTTCATTTACATCAGTTTTGCCTCCTTTATTTTGTCTTGACTTTTACATTTTAGAGATAGTCACTCAGTCTTTAGCTTTCCAAGCATTCTTTTGGATCAGAGGATGAATTTTATGTATTGCAAGTTCTGAGCTGGAGGTAGATATGAGAGCAGTTGGAATAGACATTACCTTCTAGAATTAATCATTTAATTTGAATGAATACCTTAAAGTGTGCTTGACTGAATTCTCTAACTTCTTTCTTAGACCTGAAACAGATTTAGTTTCAGAACTCTGATGCATAAAGAACACTGGCTGCATTTTTGCAGAGCAGATGACTACCTCGTTCAATGTCCTGCTCAGACAGGCCCATGGAAGAGTCTGTGGGAAGAGCACTGGGTGATGCTACAGAATGGTCATACTTCCCCAGTATTCTCTGGGACTTGATAATCAGTGATTTTCTAGCCAGGAGATGATATCTTTGTATATAAATAGTGTTAGTGGCTCTTGCTTCTGTGAGTTGTCTAATCATTTTTGAAACCTTTTAAATTTTTGGCATCCTTAACTTCCCGTAGTAAGAAGGCATCCATAGTTTAATTATGTGTTATGAGAAAAACTACCTCCTTTTGTTTGTTTTAACCTGCCCACCTGATGACTTCATTCAGTTTTTCCTATGTTTTGTAGTATGAGAGGTGAGTGATTGTTCCCTCTTCTCCTTCTCCCTGAAGCTTGTGATTTTATGGATGTGTTTCCTATTTTTTTCAGTTGTCATTTTTCCAAGCTGAAGAATCCCTATTTATTTAGTCATTCCTCAATATATAAGTTGTTCCTTACCTTTGATCATCTCTACAGCATTTCTGTGTACTTTTTCCAGTTCTACTGTGTGCTTTTTGAGAAGGGAGGAGGGACAGGAGTTAGAACCATCTTCAATGTGCAAGAGATGTATGCAATTTTGGTTTATATGGTAGCATAGTAGTGTTAGTGTTTTTGTTCTCTATGCCTTTCCTTGTAAATCCTTACACTGAATTTGCTTTTTGAGAGGATTTAAGTGATGTTTTCGTAGAAAAAAAATCTATTAGAGCTATAGTTATAAGGTTTCCTTCCTGAATAAAATAAGTAGTTGTAGTGGGTTGACCCTGGCTGGATGCCAGGTACCCACCAAAGCCACTCTTTCACTTCCTTCTGCAACTTGACAGGGAAGAGAAAACATACCGAAGGTTTCACGAGTTAAGAAACAGGAGAGATCACTCACTGATTACTGTCGTGGGCAAATCAGACTTGAAGTGGGGGTATTAATTAAATTTATTACTCACAGAATCAGAGCAGGATAGTGAAAAGTTAAATAAATCTTAAAAACACCTTCCCCCCACCCCTCTCTCCTTCCAAGTTCTACCTCCCCTCCCCCAGCAGTGCGGGGAGACAGGGAATGAGGGTTATGGGCAGTTGTTGTTTCTGCCACTGCTCAGAGAGAGGAGTCCTTCCCCTGCTCCTGTGGGGTCCCTCCCAGGGAGACAGTCCTTCACGAACTTCTCCAATATGAGTCCATCCCACAGGCAACAGTTCTTCAGAAACCGCTGCAACGTGGGTCACTTTTCCATGGGGTGCAGTCCTTCAGGCACAGGCTGCTCTAGTGTGGATTCCCCCCCAGGGCCCCAAGTCACACCAGGAAAACCTCCTCAAACGTGGGCTCCTTTCTCCATGGGTCAGCAGGTCTCTGCCAGGCCCTTGTTTCGGCATGGGTCTTGTCCATGGGCTGCAGGGCAATCTCTGCACCTCCATGATCCTCCATGGGCTGCAGGGCAATCTCTGCACCTCCATGATCCTCCATGGGCTGCAGGGCCACAGCTGCTTCACCATGGTCTGCACCATGGGCTGCAGGGGAACCTCAGCTCTGGTGCCTGGAGCACCTCCTCCCCCTCCTTCTCCACTGACCTTGGTGTCTGCATTGTTGTTCACATGTTCTCACTCCACTCTTCTCTAGCTGCAATTTTCATCTGCACAATAACTTTTTTCTCCTTCTTAAATATGTTACTATCATTCCTGACTGGCTCAGCCTTAGCCAGCAGTGGGTCCATCCTGAAGCCGGCTGGCATTGGCTCTGCAGTAATCCCCAACCATCTCCCAAAGACTGCATCCCAGTCTGAGCACAGTCCTTTGTGCGTTTCACCTGTCAGCGTGACCTGGCTTTACTGGAAGGATAACAGAGAGTCCAGCTGCTTCACATAAGGGTAAAGTCCAATGAGCTTTAACATCAGGGTGGATGGTGGAGTCCGTATCTATGCAGTGGAAGGAGCAGATATGACCCTTGGGATGAGTCCAGGTGACAGCAACCTGCTGATAACCCAGCAGGTGAGCTAGTGGGATTGGGGAGGAGACAGCTGGGGATCATTTCAAAGATTCTTTGTTCCTTGTCCTGTCCTCCTTTAAAGTTGTGCATTTTGTGGCATCCTGTGCCTAGTAGGCAACAGTGTTGGGGCGCCAGCACCACACACACATCCCATGGATCCAGAGCTGAGCAACTGCAGGTAGAATCACAGTAGGAGAGAGAGGATCATGACTTCATTACTGGGGCAGAAGAGAGGAAGGCGGGTTCAGAAGAGGGAAGCAGCTCTTCCAAGGTTAACCACAAAGCCAGCTTCAGACCTTGGGTTTCAAGTCCTCGGTACTGTCAGCAACATTACAGTTGTCAGTTTTCCAAGTACTGGTGAAAGGAAAAGAACTGAAGGACTGAGAATCTTCTAGCAAAAGGTAGCAGGGAGCAAGAGTCATTTATCCAGTGCTGCATTGGGGTACAGTGCAAGCAAAGGAATGAAGAAACATAGGTGGGATCCCTTGAACAGGTAAGTCTAGAGAAAGCTACCTACAGCTCATGGCCTGTAAGAGCAAAAGTAGCAGTGGTGCTCTAAGCAGGGGGGAGGTCCAGAGGGTGGAAGGTGAAGATGCTGCTGAACTCCTTTTCTCCTGAATTATCATACTCTTCTGTTGCTGAGGAGCTGAGTATGGAGAGTGACCCTTTAGTGTTTGGAGTCCTTGTCCTCAGTTTACTTTGAAAGGTTATTTTTGAGGAAGAGTAAGTAGGGCTGGCAGTTGTCTCTGGTCTTGTTTGAAACATTCTTCTGAATATTTTAAGGGTTTGCAGTGATGAAAAAATTTGTGGAGGAAGGAGCAACAGATTTAAGGGAAGCTGTGACATGTTCACAGAATGTAGGTTGTAAGTTTTAATAGGATCCTGAAGCAAAGAAATTGCAGTTAACTTCCTTGCCAAAACCATGACCTACACTCCAAATTGTGGCATAAAAGACACCAATTATCTTTTACATCCTAGTTATTTATGATGAGGATAGGAAATATAAGGGAAGTCTGCCCTGAGAATCCAAAGGAAATACTTGGAAGGAGTGGCTGAGAGATGAATGACAGAGATAACAGAAATTTGGGAAGCTCAGGCATTAAGGATTGAGGGTTTTATTAGCCAGAGTGTCAGGATTCAGTAGGTCATATGGCATCCTGTCTTGTGAGCACAGAATGTGTGAGTTGCTGGGCCATTGTAGCCTCTTCGGGACACCTTGTGGTCCTGTCAGTCGGCCACCTGCTCTCTGCAAAGCCCCTCGGCCTTGTGTGTTGCTGCTGCCTTCTCACCAAGGCTTACAAACTTCAAAGCAAGCCAGTGAGCTCCTTTTGGTATTTATCATGTTGCAGGCCACAGCTGAACTCCCACCGTGTAAGCCTGGGTTGTAAGAGCTCCTGTCTCTTTGCAGGAGACCTTTTGTCCTCCAGGGAAGGCTTGCATTAGTCTGATGATGAAAGAAATGAACCTATCTTAACTCATCCCATGTCTTTTGGATTGTAACTGTATGGAGTCAATATGTATCCTAGTTGCAACCTCACTCAGCCAGTCATTTATCCTCTGTGGATATTGTACTGCATGTCTTTCTTCTATTCCACTCTCACTGCAGCATGTGTGTGCTTAGTGTAAGCCTTGTGTTAGTATATTAAAATATCTACAAATCCAAATCAATAATGGTCTCATTAGTGATGGGAATCCTTAGCTCTTTTCCTGCTGCAACTCTGCCTCTCATCAATGCTAATCAGCCACAGAAATGCTCCAGTTTAGAGTTCTTACTCTCTTTTTCTTGGTTCTCTTCAAGAGAATGTCCAGTAAAATAGTCCCAGACTGGAATTCATTAAAGTGTTTAGCAAGACTGCACTTGGCACATGGCACCTCTAGCAGGTGTTGTGCTTGCTAAAGCCACTTACTGCAAATTCATAGCTGGCTAAGTATTAAGGGATTTTTTTGAAGCAGCAGTGCCTTATAGGCGGGAGTCCTTATATGGAGAGTGGTGAAAACATGATGGCTCTTCTTTTCTCAGGGCTCCAGAGAACCATCATTTTGCCTGTGACGGAGAGATGGAGAACAGTGTCTACAACAGGGTGACAGAGAGTCCACTGGCACATCCCAACTATCAGCTTCATTTTGCTGTGCAGCAGCTTCAGCAGCAGAAACTTCAATCACGACAATTGTTAGAGCAAAACCAAGCACGGCAACAGGTAACTAAGAAAAAATCCTGCCTGGGATGTAACAGTGCTGAACAAACCCAGAGACAGTACATGTGGCACAACTTTCGTGAAGAAAGTAGCTTTTAAAGTGTGTTTCAAAGAAATTAATATTACCTGCAGTGATTTTAATAGCATTTTGATGCTGTAGTTCCCAATAGCTTCTTCAGTTGCATTAGCATCTTAAGAGCTTGTATTAATGATGTTCTGGATGACACCTAGATGCCAAAGGTGGACCACTGTGTTTTGAACAGCATTTCCATCCTTCCTGTGGAATCTTCCAAGGTTACAGTGACTTCATTGATACACTTGTTACCTTACTTTGTTATTATGGAGAGAGAGATATATTCTGAGTGATGTCCAAAAGGCTTCCCTGCTAAAGTGAAGGAAGTCTTTGGGTGAACAAACCTTCACTCAAAAGAGTTTGGTCTCCCTTAGTAAGGAGCTGTTTTCTGGGTAGTCTGGTATGACTGGACTCCTGTGAACAGAGTTAACACATGGAGGTCCAAACACCCACCCTCCCTCCTGTGAAGCAGGTGCATCATTAGTCACGGTCTTTGAGAAAGGTTATAGGCAAATTGCCCTCATCCTTTTCTGGGAGCATCTTGAAGGAGAGGCCCTTCTGCTTTTGCCCCTTGCACTCCTTCTTTTAAGGCTCTTACTTAGCCATGCAGTTTCCACCTCAGCTTTCCTCACCTACAATCTTCTTGTTCCTCCTTCAAGCCAGGAGGTCTTCCATTCGACTTAATCCATGGGTGGGCACTTGTGGCTGCTCATGAGCTCAGGAAAGGGCTGTAAAATGGCTTGTGCCTGTGAAGAGGCTGGAGCTGGCCATGGGACCTGGCTGAGCCCTTTTCTAATTGCTGACATTGAGCTGATGTTATTCTTGGCCAGGGCTGAGCCATTACTCAGGAGTTTCTGTTAAAGTAATTCTTTGTTAAACCTCCTCTTACACCCACAGCGTCCCCCTCCTTTCTGTCCCTCCCTTCTCCTTCAGAGCCAAGCAGTTTGGAGAGGCCATTGCCATGCTCAAGGGCTCAGGCTGCACTGAATTTGCCATTAATGAAAAAAGGTATTTGCTGAACTTGGGGGCTTTCAGACTTTCTGTCAGGAAAACCACATCTTGATAAAATGATTGTCTCTTGGACGCTTCCTCTCCCAGTTGACATTGTATGGAGCCAGCCAGCCAGCCCTCCTCTTCCAGTCACAGTTGTATTGATCCTCTGATGCCCCTTCCAGTCACGGCACTATCCTCATCTTCATCTATCACCTGCACCCTCTCTATCTTCCTATCACTGACCTTTTACTTTGTTGACTTAAGTTCTCAGATTTCAGTCCTTTGACTTGGCTTTTCCAAGAACTACCTTCTCTTTTCTGCTGCTTATATGTTCCCTGCCCTACATCTTCCCACCCAGGCTGCTTTGACTTCTGCCCCACCATTCACGCTGACCCTCATTTGTCCTCTCTTTTTAGCCACAGTTGATGTAGCTTATCCTAGGCTGCATGGCTTTACACATTTCCTAGTCAGTGTCACCTAAGCTACCTACTTCCCATTGCCTGCTGTTTCCCTTCTGTTCCTTCCCATGTATTGAGATCTATTTCATCCTTGTTGTCTTGCCTGCTGTATTCAAGTTCATCAGCCTCCTCTCAACAGAAGAAATATATCCCCCAAGATGGAAAGGCCTATCACTTGAAAAAGTGTCATGATCTCTGCTTTGGGAAATGCATCCAAGGTATCTCCGAGCCTGCTTCATCTGATTGTTGAAGTTCTTGTTATGGTTAGAAGGCAAGATAGCCATTTGTCAGTCGCTGAAGTACATCCATTAATTAATGTATCTTGAGGCACACCCTGAGTGTGACATGACCATGCAACATGAGTAGATGCCATTCTTTCCTTCTGTCTGTGACAAAGGGACTAGTCATATGTATGACTGTATATATATATGAACAAATAACAGAAGCACCATGATTAATAATACAGGCAAATGCTTCCTCTTGTACATTAACCAATTCAATATGCTGGAGGTGAGATGGATGCATTAGAAAGCACAGGCTTTTCTAGTCAAGTATTTGTGTAATACAAATAGCCCCATCTACCATGCAGTGGATATATCTTATCATGAAGGCTTGTTGTGTACTTCTTTGTTCCAGCAACCACTCTTGGTTGACCACTTTCCAGACACTTAAGAATGATGATGATTTCTCCAGGCATTTAACAATTTGCGGAGTAGCAGATACTGTGTAGGTGGAAGAAGAGGAATAACAACCAACAGTTTTCACTCATTGTATGGGGAAGTTAGTTCATGCAGTGTAGTACAGTTGAAATAGACCTTTGATGACAGAATAGGTACTTCATTCACTAGACAAAAAGAAAAACACCAAACTGACCAGATGAGAATCTGACAAATAGGTAGAGTGACATGGACCAGAAACAGAGACAGTAGACACTCTGAGAAAAGAGAAGAAAATAGAAAGGGGAAGAGTTTGAACGTGAAGACAAGAAGCTTAAATTGGATATCAGTAAAATCAAGGAAAAAGAATTACAAAATCAAACCAAACGACAAGAAAAACAGGCTTATAGCAGTATTTTTAATGTTTAAAGGAGACTTCATGTGACATGTTATGACCTAGATGTTAGTATCACCACTGCAGTTGGCAAGACAGTTAATACACCCTCATTGTTTACTCTCTAATTGTTTCCTGTACTGGAAGGATGCCATTAGCTGTGAGGGAGTTTCCTTTTTCTGTGTGGCTATGTTCTGTCTGCTTAGCCTAGCATCTACTGGGTTTAGAATTTTATGCCAAACATTTCACATGGGAAAAAAGCTAAATTAAAACAAGAAAAGTACAATCATATGGTGGAATGATCCCCATCAGTCCTACTTACATCAAAAAGGCTTATGCTAAACAAGACATGAATCATGTTAGTCAGTTGTGTGGGCAGTTATGTGACTACATTTTCAATGAGAAGTTTAAGTAGATTTTATGCTGTAGAACATTGGGCTAAATTAATCTTAAATAATTCTGCTCTGTCATTTAAAAATAGTATGTTCTCTGAAATATTCCTCGTTTTATGGAGTTGAGCAAATTTTTTTCTTTTGATGTTTGTGACTCTCTTCTGAAATCCTTAGAGTTTATTTAGATCCAACTGGGAATGCTGAGTACTCAGAATAATATTCCTAGTATTCCTAGAACTACATTATTCCTGTTTGAAGACACAGGGCTTCTTTGAATGCTGCCTTAAACATCATGAAACGGTTTTCTAAGCTGTTATATATTAAACTGCTGTCAGATTTGCAGTATCTCTTTCCCTTCAATTTCATGTTCATTCTTGTTTTGCAGCTTTCTCCCTCAGATTGTTTTCCCACTAAATGTGCTAACTGCCATTTTTCCTGTTTGAGTCTTGTGATGCTGATGAGTCAAAGTCTCAGGCTAAGTAAAACAGAACAACCATCCTAAAAGCAGTAGTCTGTGCTGATTTATACTAGCTGAAATTTTGTCTCCATGTTTCTGATCCTGTCACTATTATTAGAATTATGGTAATGCCCAGATGTATTAACTGTCTTTCCAATACAATGATATAGCCCAATCCTTGCCCCAGAGAGCTATCAGTACCAAGAGAGAGATAAAGGAGAAGGCACCAAGTCAATTGATTTTAGTGTATTTTATCCTTGCTCTGAAGAATTTACTAAGGAGGACATGCATCAGGACAGTCTATGCATACCTTGAGTTTGCTCTTCTTTAAATTTCCTAATGACCCCAAGATGCTCCTCTTACTGCAGTTTAACACAATGGTAGTTAATAGTACATTTCAAGTCTGTTCTTTATCGTCACTCTGTGAATTTTCAACTCCACTGATTGTTCCATTCAAACTGATTTAACTGAATGCATTAATATGTATTCAAAAGAATTTTCACTAAACCATTTGTATGACTGGAAAGGTCTTCCAAGCCTGTTAATTCTCTGTATTTTTGCAATGTTATCTGAAACACAATTGCTTTTCTAAAAGTGGTGGGGTTTATTTTGTTGGGTTTACTTTACTTTTCTTTTTTTAACTTAAATCCTTTTTATTGTTTATTGCTTATAAACATCTCAGTTTCCAGCACCAGTGATTTGGAACTAGCTGCATGTATCTTTATGCAGTACATGTGTGTTAGCATCTGTCTCTCAGTTCTCATACACTGCTGAGTCTTGTTTTTTTCAGACTTGCTGATCCAATTGAAAGTGAATGACTATGGGATAGAAATCTCAAAGCTATGTTTCATACAAATTTCATTAAAATAAAGAGCTGTATATCTGGGAAGGGGATTAAACTACTGTTCCCATTAAGGCAAAGGCTGCAGCATGAGACCATTCCTAATTAGACAGCACAAAATCAACACAAGAATGCCCCAGACCCATGAAGGGAGGCATAATTTGGGGTATGCTTTGTATTAGATACTGTAAGACAGATTCTCAGGAAATGGGCTTCATTACCTCCTCTGGTCACACAGTGAACATGTTTTTGCTTGCAACATTTGCTCCATTACTGCGCTAGGGATGGGTGTTAGATACAGGAATAGTAAGTGCCAGGAACATTCTTTCTGTTTTTGAAGATCATTAATATATCTGCTTTTCTTCAAAGTACTACAGTACCTTTCTGCTTTTAATCACTAACAGCCCAAGCTTAGCTGCTGCTGGCTAATACTCTTAGATGTGCATCTTCCTTACTGACAAGCTCTACATGTTGAGATTTTCTAATTAGAAACTACTCTTTTTTGTACAGCTAACACTTTGTGTATGGTATCCATGTGTAGATGTGGAAGCAAGGAGAGGTGTGGTCTAACGAGGCAAATATGGTATTGGAAGTTAGGATCTTTTCACAGCTTTTCAAACATTTCAACCTAGCTTTTCATATTGCTCAGTCTGTGGGTTAGGGAAAAGCACTTTCTCTGTCAGTGCTAACATTCTTCATGGGCAAGACAGGGTTAATGCTGTCCTACCTCCCCGATGAATTGTGCAAGAGAATTAACTCACTAATGCTTTAGAGGATTTTTAGCTAAAAAGTATCATAGGTTTCTTACTATTTTTCAGATTTGCAGCCCTAAGAACTTGTTAGGGTAGTGAATGTGTCCGTGACATCAAGTTAAATCTGCCAGCTTGCAACATGTGATTGAAAGATTTTACTTGCAGCAGCAATAGCTGTAGAGTGCTGCCTGCTTCAGGACTGCGTCTGTCAGGGCTAGGCTAGGCTAGGCTTCTGCTCTCCCTAGACCCTTAGCCTTCAGAATCCTGAGTAATGAGGTTTGTCTCCTATTTTTTGGATGTGCTGAATTCTCTTCCCAACCCTTCCTTTGTGTGGCCAGGCTCTGCTCTCCCCAGCTACCCTCTTTATTTGCACAGTAGCTTCTCCTGATTTCCTGTCCTGTCCCCATGGAGTTCACAGCAGGGCAGTATACTTTGTAGCTGAATCCAGAAGCCATGGTCCATGTCAGCTTCCAGTCTCCCCATCCTTGCCTGGAAGACAGCCAGAATCTCGGGACAGTGTAGAGACAAAGGCCTTTTTGGAAGTCTGTTACCCCGTGAAAAACATCCATGACCTTTCTTAAGGCAGATTTGAGCCCAGCTTTTGCTGATCAGACTTTGTTAGAGCATCCATACTTGCTATTTCTTCAGAGTCATGGATCTCCTTGCCACTGCATATTAACGCAGGGAAGGGGTTATGACTGTATACTTTGTTGACTCCAGGATCTTAGTGATTTTAATAACGTTAAAGAAAAAGAACTTACAGGGAAGATGCATAATACCAAACAGCACAGTGAGATGTCACCCCTGAGGAAGAAGTGGGAGCAGTGACTTGAGGGTTTCCATCCCAACCTCATGATGTGTCAGGCTCTGAGATGCAAGAGTAAACCAAGTTCCATTTTAGTTTATTTTGCTGGGGGGAAGTGGGGTGTGACTGCTATTTTCCAGACTTCTGCACTAAGTACTAGCTACTTAAGTTCTGCATTAAGTACTAGCTACTTAATTCGAAATCTGAAAGCTGCAGTCAAGGTAGAGCTTCAGGGAAGGGAGAGGTTAAGGAAGGTTGAGCCCAAGGGCATCTTGTCAGTGAGCTCTAGTTAGGAAACAGGCCTGTTTTGGCTTCTGCACTTCCTTTTCTCCCTAGAGCTCTGCCTGTCAGAAACACCTTCCCACACTCCACTACCCTGCCATTTGCCAGAGAATTGCGGGGGAGAGGGGCTTTTCCTGTCTGTGTGCTGAGACTCAGCCAGCTCTCAGACTGTGGTTTTCGCTGGAGCCTGGAGCCCACTCGCTGTGGCTTTGTGTATTTTCCACCAGAGAAGAAACTGAGCACAAACTCAGTGAAGGGCACTGCTCCCAGGG
The DNA here is from genome assembly GCF_001604755.1 of Lepidothrix coronata. Lineage (NCBI taxonomy): Eukaryota > Metazoa > Chordata > Aves > Passeriformes > Pipridae > Lepidothrix > Lepidothrix coronata. The sequence continues at coordinate 517,580 of NW_016690442.1, forward strand.
TCACACTGAGGTAACTGGCCAGGGCTCAGCTATTCCCCTCATCTCCTATCGCTGACCTCTAGCCGCCAAACTACAAGGTTATGGTATTGCCTCTGTGCTGGGAATCTGACTGACTTCGAGGAAAGACAAGGCAGAACTCCCAGCAGGTTGCTCCTTTCTGAAGAGAGTTTAGCAGTCTGCAGAGCTGCCGTAGGGAAACATTCTCCACTCCCTGCTTTGCCAGTCCACAGCTCAGTTCTCCAGTGTGTCATAACATGCAAGTTCTTTTGTTTCCTGTGTCAAATCTCCAACATTACTCTCCCATGTGCTATAGAATAGAAATATTTTTTGTCCCCTGATATTACTGGAGATTTCTTTTTTTGTCAGAAGTGGATCTAAAATCCCTTTTTCAGAAGAAAGTACTCTAGAGCCTTTCTGTTGTTCGAAGTATAGGGTTAGACCAAATAACTGACATTGTAACATCTACCCTATAACCTTTTTCTTTCCTAGAATTGTATCTCAGTCCCACCTCCCACATAAAGAGTAATTTAGGAAGATAAACACAGAAAGTCAGTCAACACAATGAAAGCTTTACTTCTTTGTGGGTGGAAGCCCAGTGCAAAGTTAGATTGAGGATTGGACCTCATGTTTTTTAATCCAGAATAATATAATTCTGTGGCAGTAATGAGGTTGTCTGCCTTCCTAGAAGGTAGTCCCAGCTTCCAAAGGCATAAAATTCAGCTCTAAAAACTACTTTACTGATTTGACCACTTAACTCTTCTTTTCATGCATGGGACTCTCACTGGAGCCCTGGGAGAGTCCCATGCCTTCACCAGACAGATATTATCCCCCACAAAAATGTCACCCACCTCCATCAGCATTCTCAGCAATGTTCACAGAGGTAATCACCAATTACTATGTTTTGTTTTGTTTTGTTTTTTTACCCAGGCTCTCTTTGCCAACTACTCACAATCCAGCACCAGCCATATGTCTATGCCAGCTGGCTCTGATGCCCACAAGACATCAAGTGCCACTTGTAGTATCCAAAAGGCAGCCAGTTTGCACAAAGTGATGCCATCCCAGAGTACACATCCTCAGCTGGTTCCAAAGCCTCCAACAAACCACAGACAGGCAGTGATCAGAAAGGCTGCAGCCCAGAGGATTTCCAAGTAAGTTTTATCTCTTCCATCCACAATAGGGAGTTGGCACTGGTTTCCCAAAAATAAATATCGGAGAAGAACCTGTCTCCATCTGACTTTGACTGATGTCTGCTGTGCTGTCCGAGATAGATCTCTCTTGAGGTGTGTGTACTGAAATCCTTGTGCATTATGTTGCAGTTTTGTATTTCACAATGGTAAGGAAGGTAAAACTGTAATACAAACATAAGAACATAGGAACTTCCAGACTGATTCCAGGGTAGGACTCAGTAACCTAAATACAGGTTGCTAGTGACATTCTAGATGCCTAGGGCTATTCCAGCTGACCTCCAGCTGCTGTTCCAGATGAGTACAGGTCTTCTGTAGATCTTGTGTTGCATCTGCCAGTCTCATGCAGATGTCTCAAATAGCTTTAGAGTATGAAGTGTGGTACTAGACATCTGTGTTTAGGCGCTTGAGTTGCTCCATGTTTAATCTTTGATGGGGGCTAGAATCTGATGTGTCAGAAGAGGGTACCAAAAAAACCTTCAAAACAAAATAACAAAGCAATCCAATATCTTTAACAAGCTAATCTACCCTTGAACCAAGTTTTCCCATAAATGTAACGTACAATGTTTGACTTAGGTCTTCAAGCACAAGTGTTTATTTCATTTAAAGTGTTTATATTGTGCCTGATGTAATGATAGCTTTCCTCATTATCTGTAGAAATCCTTCTTTTAACTTTTAGTAAGCTTTTAGTTATATAGTGCTTGCTGTTCTAAGTTAGATGGATGGATTTGGCATGTGTTATCTTTAAAAACAAACAAAAATATTCCCCATGAAATGTTGCTAATTGACTGTAAGTTTTCTTCCTTTCCATTTCTTTGTGTCTTCTCTTTTGTGCATTATGAGAAAATGTGAGCAAGACTTCTGGGTTTTCAGCTTCCTCAATTCTTTGTTTATCTCCCCTTAAATGACAGAATTGCTTTAGACTAAGTCCTTCATTAGATTCTTCCTCATCTATCCTCAGACTTATTTCATTGTAAAAAATTGCATTCATAACTTCCTCCCTTGTACTTACTCTACAGCCAGCAGAGTTGTAAAGCTTTCAGAGCAAGTTCCTGTGAGGTTTCCTGAATCTCAGTTCCCTTCCTGTTTAAAGAGAGAAGTTTTACTTAGTAAAAGATTACTAATGAAAGACACCTTATGAAGATGCTAGGGCACAGTCAGTGTGTGTGGATCAAATTTGAAATAGCAAAGCATATTTAAGGAACTTGAACCGAACAGCTTTGAGGAAGTTCTTGTATTTCCTGCCTGTACTCTTGCCATTTTAGGAGATAGCACACTGAATTAATCCCCCAAATCTATTTAAAAGGAAAACAAGGCGTTAATGAACTTTGTCAACTCAGCAAATGATGTGATCATCAGGTCTGGCAGGTATATGCTGGTAGGTTTGCTATCTGATTTCTTTTATGTTGGGTAGCTCATGTTAGTACAGGTGACAGACTATGTCAGTGGGTTTCTCTGCTGGGCAGCTGGGATGTGTATTTGAAGATGCCGGTGTGCTGTGCTCACTTCTTGGCAGAGGAAATGTTTATCCTTGTGAGATGGAATTGCAGCTCCTTGGACAGACTTTACTTTGCTGCATTTTTGTGGTTTCTGCTCTGTGACAGGCAGGAGTGTGGGAAAACCGGAAAAAGTTCAACACCAAAAATGCACAGAAGGGAGAAAAAAAGCAAAAGATTCCTTCAGAATTTCAGAAAACTAATCCAAGTATCGAAGGCTGCAAGGAGCCACTCCGGAAATACTTTCCAAGTTGCCTTTCAGTCTCCAACACAAGGCTCCAAACTCATTCTTGCCATTCATGGGATCTTGCAGTAACATTTTTTCACTTACATGGAATACAGCAGTGCCCAGCTATATTTCCAACATATATTTCCAGCTGATCGTTTAAAAGCTGCTATGTCTCAGGCTAGTTTAATCCATTCATTGTTGTCAGGAAAAGACCAGATATGCATCATCGGGGGGTGAATGGAGAGAAGCCTCTGTGTCAAAGGAATATAGATTAGAGAAGAAAAAGATGTCTTGCATGCTCCAACCTGTTTTCTGCAGTCCCTGATTATTTTGTACAAAGTATTCTTGGACACCATGTGTAGTCTACTTTCAAAAAAGTCCAGTGGTAGAAACTCCACTGTGTGCTATAACAGCCTATTTAAGAATCTAGACAAGCTTATTATCAGCTAGTTTCTCCTGATGTGCTCTCTGAATTTTTCCTTTGTTTCATGCTGTTGTACCTTGTTCCTCCTTCGTGAACCACCCTGAACACTTTCCCTTATGAATACTCTCCATCTTTTGAATATCCTTCTACTTCTTGGAGTAACCTAATGTTGCTTAGACTTGTTGAGGTTTTGTTCACCTCAGGTAGTAGTTCCACCTGCCAAGTCCTTAGTTGTCTTAAATGTACTGTATTTTCTTCAGTTTATCAGAGTGTTTGTATTGTGGCACTCAGAATTGTACTTTTCCAGTGTGGGACTGCCATATCCTAAGGTTATGACATAGCAAATATCCCTTTCCGTAACATCTTTTTGGCTGCTTCATTTGTCTGTCTGGTCACTTTTCATTTGCTGCCCTCTCTCACCCCCTGATAATTCTTGGCTATTTTCCTGATCTCTTTCCTGAAAGAGCATCTTAGTGCTATGTATTATTTCCACAAGACTCACTGAAACTAATCCCATTCTATTGTTAAAGCTCTCGCATCTCTTCTTTTCCCCCCGTATATTTCAGTAAGTTAGACCTTATTTGTGTCTGCTCTCGCATTGCCTGGCTTTTGTTTAACATCTTAATAAAGATCATCTTTTTAAAGTTGTTTGTAGAATTTCTCCAGAGGCTGGACTGTGAAGACAAACTAAAATCAACTTTGTCTCTTTGACCTATCTCCTACTTGCATGCGTTATCAATTCTCTCCCAGCCAGCACACATGGCTTCCAGAAGAGGAAGAAATAAGAAGTAGAAAACGCAACTATAAACAGAATGAGATGCTAAAGATGAACATTACTGACTAATTCAAAAACTGTCTAGTAACTTGGACACTTCCCTGGTTGAAACATAAAGGAAAAAAGTAATGGAACAGCCAGACAATTCCATCTTGTCTTTTTAGTTCCTGGCCTCTCTTGTTTTCTTAGTCTCTCAACTTGTAAAAGGTGGTAGGTGGACTTTATAATGGATTGTGTCCAAAGCAGACTCCTTGCTTAAACTAACAGAGTGGAAAACTGGGACCCATAATAAGGTGCAGAAAAAGGACTAACTGGGAGAAATGGTTTAAATATGCAGCTCTATGCTGAAATGCAGTCCCATAAAATGGTCTCATGGGGCTCCATGGTTTTGATTAAATGTCCTCATATCACAAGTAGAAAGACAGTTTTTGGACAGCTAGCACAATAAGCTCTTCTTTCTTTCCAAGAGCCAGGCTGTGACCTTTCCCCACTGCTCAAGTTGCCACTACTATTGGCAGGTCTGTGAACCGTGAAGAGACTGCTGATAGCTGAGAGCAACATTTTGGGACAGATCATAGATATAGTATTCATAAGCCATGGAATGAAGCAGATGTTCCTGGAAGCAGCATCTGATGTATGGAATCTTCATATTACTAATGACAGCATGCAAAATAGAAAAATATATTAGCTCAACTGTCAGAACCCAGAGTGAACTGGTACAGATGGTAGACAAAAAATCTTTCTGCTTTTAGAATGACTAAGTCATAGTAAATACAGATTTCTGCACTAGTAACTTTTCAGAAATCTGCTCTCTGACTGTGACAGCATCAGGTAGAGCGAGGCTTTGAAGAAGCTGTGAGCAGAACTATTAGTCAAAGACAAGATGTCATAAAAATTTATCTGTCAATTTTACACCACTGTATATAAAAAGAGGAAATGCTAGGTAGAGAAAAGGAGCATATAGTTCAAGATGTTATCAGGGAAAGAGAGACCAAGAAGGTCACCAAGTTTATCAGCAGTAGGCTGAAACATCACGAACTGTTGGGGATATTGATCAGTGTGGCATAATTTCTTGTGCTGAACATTGCTCTAAATGTCATTCATAACTCTATTCAGGAAGCCTTTTGAAACAAATATTCCCTTCAAGTCCCAACACCACAGCACAAAAATCTTTCTGCCTTGTTCTCCCTTGTATAATTGTTTTCCACTGTGCCAGCAGTAGAAGAGCCAAAGTTCTCCTATATTGTAACTAGTACAGAAATAGGGTAGAGGGGATGCATTTCTCCAGGGTTCAGGAAGTCCATCCCAGGGCAGGGAAGAGTCCTGATTGCAATTGGACACAGCAGTAGCCAGCTTTTCTAGGACAGGCTGGCCAAGCCTAGCAAATGTGCCAAAAGTAGATGATGGTCACAGAGTAAGCCCTGTAAAATACTATGGTTCTGGTTTATATCCTGTCTTGCCCATGCGTGCTCATTCACAGGCATGCGTGAAGTGTCTTAAGTGAGCCAGGTACATCACATATGTAAAAGGAGTGCCACTGAAAAGAGGACAGGCAGCGGGAGAACAAGCATGTAACTGTTACTGGAACCTTTTTACCTTTTGCTACTGCTGTACTGCGGCACGCTTGTTTTTTCAGCTCCTGAGTAGCTGGGTTAATCAGGCTGCCTGACCCTTAGACATTTTTGGCAGCAAAAGCAGTGCATCTGAGAGACATGCCTTGATTTAACACCCTGACACAGCTGGGCTTACTAGACCTGTAGCTCATAGCCCTTGGCTAGCCTCAGATCATACACACAGATACACATGCAGGGATACCTTGTCCAAGAACAACAAAGAGGAACAAGACTCCCTTGCCCTGGGACTTTACATCTGTTGCTATCCTCTTGTTAAACCTGGGCTTTTTGTGATATGAATATGTTAGTGTCAATTCTGTCTGGTTCCACTGGATCTTTAAATGTGTTCAGAACATCCCAGGAATAGATTGTTAAAACAAACGTCTTCAAAATTTAGTCAAAAAAGTATTTCTCTGTCACTTGTGGAACAAATTTGCAGTTCAAGGTTGAGCAGCTTAGGGCTGGTCTAGTGCCTAAATGAAGGAACTTTTTTAGTATCAAGGAGGGGTTAGCTGTATAAGAGACAGAAAAGGGCAGTGACAGATATTTAAATGGAGAGGAAAGTGGGGAGAGTGCTTTTGTTAGTATTGAAGAAGGAGAAATGGAGAATATAACAATTGGAGAACTGGAAGCAAAAACAACACAGACATTAAAAAGCAGGAAACTGAGAAAGGCAGTTGGATTTCAGCCAACCCGAGGAGGAAGAAAGTGGAAAGGGATTAAGTCAGTTTAAGTGGTGAATATGTTCTGCCACTGAAGCTTCCATCAGGACACAACAGAGAATGTGAGGGATGAGATCCCAGGAGCAATGCTGAGAATGAGCTGTCTGGAGGTGGCAGTTGAAACTGCAAGAATCAAGGTACATTGTGACTCGGCAGAGAAGAAGGGCAAGTCTGTAGAGAGAACATAAACCACACTTTAAGGTAGAAGTGTGACTGTTCTGTTTTGCTTTTTTGTTGTTATACTTGCTGGCATTCTTGATGACATTTTCAACCACTAGTCTTGCATTCTACCTACAGAAGGGTGAGCTGAATTTGACTGTCAGTTGTGCTGTGTTAACAAAGTGGACTAGCTAATTATATGCATGGAATCTCTATGTAAGAAGGATAAAGATCCATCTGGATTCTTAGCTCCTACAAGGACCATGCAGTATCAGCGCAAAAGACATGATACATACAGATCCAAACTTCTCTCCAAGAGACAATAAACATAGAAACAGGCCCTTCATTTCACAATAGCATTTGCAATTAAGGCTGACTGAAGTAAGGGGTTGTGTTACACAAATGTATCTGCATCCTCCCCCTTCCTGTATGGACTCCAATTTGTTTCACTGAAATCCTGCTGTGATAAAATATAGGAGTCCCTCACAGGCCTTTTAGCTGTCAGGAACACCTGGATTACTTGCTGACCTTGAAATCTGGAAACAAAAGGTTTCAGATAAAACCATAGAAACTGCACAGGTGTGTCTGGGTCTGTTAGTTGTCAGGGCATCACATGGGGATTGGAGATTACAGTGCTTTCTTGGGGAAGAGCTGACAGTAACTGTAACACTGCAGAGCTGAAGGAGTGAAGGAGAAGGACTCTGGTAGAAATGAGTGTACGCGCAGAAGTTTGCAGTGATCAGAACTGAGTTGGGCAGGAAGAAAGAAAGGCAAGGAGGAATAAGGGAGGAGAGGACAAACCAGGAATAGGTGAATATTGTATAGATTATAAGGACGGAATAGATCCTTGCAGCTGTATAGCTTACCCTTCCTTTTTGAGTAGACCCAATTTTTATGTAGGAAGACGTGGTCTCAATTTGGTAACGAATCTTTGTAAGTTAAAGGAAGTGCAGTTGTAGCCCACAGGATATACTTTTGCTGTAAGTCAGATGCTAAGATCAATGCAGGAGGATTTGCATTGAGGAATGCTTGAGGAATAGCATTGGACTACTGGAAATTGTATGGATCCCAGGGGTCCCAGTTTCCAAGATAAGTAAGAAACCTTGCCTAGATGAGTTCTCTCTGCTGAGGCAAGATGCAAGGACTTAACTTTGAATTTAGCGTGTTTTTGACAGCATATGCATTTCTGCTTGAAGGTTGGTTAATCACTTTAGTTCAAATCACTGGAATAAGATGACCACAGCATTACTTGTTGTAATTACAAGTAGTACCTTGGTGGTACCTTTTACTATGTTCTTTATTCTCCAGAATCAGCTTCCAAGGCACATGAGACAATTAAGTGTTTTAATCACATGGAAGTCTTGCTAGTGGCTTGAGTGTTCATCTGTCTTGCTCTATCTTTTTGGATTCAGTTGCTGTCTCTGCCTTTTTCATACCGTGTTCAGACACAGCTTCATAGTTACAATCCCAGTGAGATGATGTAAACTGGGAGAATTCTCAATTTTTTGTTTGAGTTTCATTCCTCCTTGATATATCACTTCTTATCACTGTCTGATTTGATGCTTTTACCTCTTAGGGTGACCTCCACTGAAAAGAAACTGAATGGATTCCAGAACAGCCTTCACAGTGCTGCATCCCGTGAGCCAGGGACAAATTCCACAGGTGAGTGCCGGTGCCAAAGACCAGGAAAGTGGGGGTGGGCATGCTGGGATGCTTTAATCTTTTTCAAGAACTGGTGGGGAAAAAACTTTCCCAGCAAGAAGAAACAGCTGACTCCTCTGCATGTAGTGGATCCTAGGTAACAATCTGGGTTCAGCTGTGCAGGGAATTTATTCTTCCTGGGTTTAAAAAAGGCTAAACAGAAGGGAGCAAAGGCTGAGTTTCATAGAGTTGGAAGAGGAAGATTCCTAAAAATGTGGCTGGGGGGGAAAAAAGCACCTTGGCTAAAATGGCTCCTCTTTGCTCTAGGCTTTGGCTCAAGATACTCTGTTGTTTAAGCTTGGCCTGTAATATAGGGCTGGAACATTCTTTACATTTTTCTTCACTGTTGCAGAAAAGCCCCTGAGTTCAGAAAGACATAGCTGAGACTTGTGAGTCAGCTGCATAGTGAAGTCAATCAGTAGAGGTGAAAGTTCCCAAAGGAAAATCAGAGACTTACAGAATCAAATCTTCATTGTTCCCTAATGGCTACTTAGTTCAAACAGGTTTATGTGCTGTTAAGTTCTCAGCAAATGAGGACCCAAATCCATTTTTCATGGATGCAGACCAGTTGGCAGGTCGAGTGTAGTCTTGAGGAACCCATATTATCCACGGCCCACAGTAATTTGTGATAGTGCTGTAATGGAATATATGGACAAATTATGTTCTAGAATGCTTTGAAAAATTGTATTTCTGACCTTTTGTTTTGCTGTGAAACCCTGAAAATATGACTTGAGTATCACTAATGCAGTGATCTGTGTGTTTTCATAGGCTGAAAGAAAAGGTTGCATAGGGGTGAACTACCCAGTTCATCTCTTTGATATTTATCTCTGAAATTTAAAGATGACATTTTCATTATTAATGTTGGTGATTTTATTGCTGATCCTTTAGCTAATGCACTTAATGTACAGTTCCAAACTGCCTCCCACACTTTACCACCTGCCAAAAATTCCTACCAGAAATTTTATAGGGTGAATAGCCTTAGTCAGTAAAAAAGACCCTACAGCACATTGGAACGTGACAACGTATTCTGGCGTATGATGGGATTATCAAAATAAATGAAACTATGTCAACCCTTTAGTATATGTGTAGCTCAGGCAGAAGTTCTGGTCTACTATATAGTTCAAGTTAAGTTTTTAGTACAGATATTAAGTAAGGTTACAGACAAACTTGCAAGTAAATGTAAAAATGGAGTTGTCAATATACTGAAGAAATTTGTTTGTTTAGTGGACTTAGAGAAAGGTGTTTGTGTGCTGAATTCTGCCTTCTTTTTCACACTTTGAAGGGCACTGTCACAGTTGTCCCGCTGTAATTTTAACTTTTGCAAGAGAATCTTTACATCTTCTCTGGGTACTATTGTTGTTATGTGTGTCCATGATAACTATAGGTAGCATTTTGCTGTCCTTTCCCATTTCTGTGAGTATTTATTCAGTGCATGCATGAGGATTGTTGATTATAATAATGCTGGAAGGCAACAGTCAGAGCTGGAGAAAGAATATAGGCTAGATAACAACTACAAAGTTCAGGGTGGTCACCTTCTCTGTGAATACTTGTAATCCAGTGAGAACTGAGAACTTCAGCTCATGTTTCCTCCTGTAGGACTAGACTGGCTGCACTGTACTAAACTTATCTTCTCTGAAGATCAAACAAAGGGTTTAGCCTGCCATGTAGCTAAGAGTGTCAGGGCTTACATAAAGCCCTAGTTTGGCTAGGGGTAGGCTAGCAGCACCATAGTGAATGGTCACTCAAAGCCTCCTTGTTGCTAGAAGAGGTATATAGCTCCACGAACAGTGCTAAGTGTTTCAATGATTAAACTAACTAGAGCAGAATGTTTGTTCTTGGAAACTGGGGAATGATATTTTCTTCAGTTTGCACCATGCCACTGGTATGCCTCAGAGGCTTTGGTGCCCAGTTTGTGTGTCTCAGAAACTACTCTGGTCCTTGCTGTAGGAACATCTGGTTTTCTTCTTCACTCTCTCCATTGATTGCTTACTCTAGAGCCCCAATTTCCCCTCAGCAACAGTTTATTTGGGGTTATGTTTCACATATATTTAGTATCCTAAATACCAACTAGAGAGGTTGGACACACAAATCATAAACTGCAAGCATTTAAAGATAGAAGGCTCTGAAAAGTTGCAGAGATAAAAGAGGAACCAGGCAGAACCTCTGTATAAACACACACGCAAATACTCAAAAATGTCTGAGAAGCTTGGATAAGCCTTCTTCTCTAACATCCTTTCTGAGAATAGTTATGGGCCTCTGTGGAGAAGCAGCATAAAAGTGTCATAAGTCATCTAACCAGAAGTCAGGATGATGCTCAATGGAAGAGAGAGTCAGGCAGTATGGAAACTTTTAACCAGATTATCCAAAAAACAGTTCACTGGTGGTTAGTGCTGCCAACTGCAGAATAGCAGTTGTAGACACTTGTGCAGTGGGATCAGTCTCTTGAGGACAGATCCTTTGACATAAAAGGGAGAGTAAAAGTCAACGTTTCTGCAAAGCAGCTCAGGATTCTGAAACAAGCCACCGCTAGAAGACAGTGTGGCAGCCTCTGATTCCTAGGGCCTCATCTACATTTAATGAGGAGGCAGAAGTTGTGTGAGCTATGTGCCATTGATGTAATGATAGAGAAGACAGAGATCCTCATGACTATCTACAGACAGGAAGCTAAATCTGCAAGATATCACTGGGGCGTTATTTGTAGTGTCTGAACAGACAGTTTCTTATAAAAATTCCTGAAAGTTTAACAGGACTTATTCTATTAAAGAAATACCAAGAATCACTAGCTCCAGGGAGCATTCAAAATGCATCTAACATGATTTTTCACTGAAGTTGAAAATTCAGCCACTGGTGGGTTGTTAGTCTTTCTGAAAATACAGCCATAATCGCATTGCTTTTTTTATTCTGTGTTAATTTGAGGGTCCCTCAGCATTACACTGAATGTTTCCTGCTTCACAGAATTTAGCAATTCAATTAGTATTATTGAAATAGGGTGATTGTGAATTAAGAAATCAGTTCTCTTATCCAAGTCTTCTTCAGAATATAACTGGCTGAGTAACAGCTAAGCTAAGTGCTGTGGTGGGTTTTTCAGTTCCAGGTTGTCTTTAGGAGGCTGTGCTTGTTATGATGAGTTCAGATGATGGTCAGACTTGTCATTTTTTGTTTATATATTAAAAATGTAAGGTGTATGGAGACATTTTTTTGTGTTTTGCTGCTTTATTTTCTGTTTCTCTCTAGTGCCATTAGGTGAATAGTGTGTGAATTCATTTTCTCAAAATAGTGAAGGTCTAGGTGAAAAAGATATAATTTTTCCACTAGAATTTAGCTTTTGAACAATTGGAAAGTAATGCCAAGGAATGTGTGGCTATATGTAGGACCTCACAGTTAGGAATTAATTATATTTATTAGTTTTCCTTTTTGAAAATGCTAACACAAAGCAGGTTTTAGGGAAAATAGAGCATGAAGAGCACTTCATGAAAATATAACCGCAGCTTCTCTGTTCCTGAGCTGTACTCTTCTCTGCAAGAGCCTGGAGACAGGAACAATCTGGAAGCATGGATAACCCCTCCGTGTAGTTGTGGAGTAGATGCACAAGTTGATTTTATTTGGTTTGAGGGTTTGATCCTTGTATGGGCCATTCACTTGATGATCCATGTGGGTCCCTTCCAACTCAAAATGTGATTCTCATTCTCATTTGCAAAGGTAACAGCAAATGTTGAGTTGCTGTATGAGTGAAATCTATGTTTTGTCTTTAGGCTTTTCCCCTTCATTTCCTGACAGTTTCTTGAGAGTTTGTGAAATTTTTATTTTAAAACTTCAGAACACAGAATGCTTCTGGCATTCTGTTTTGATCTGGTAAAACCATAATCCACTAATACCCTATATAATAACAAACAAATATGAATCATGATTAAAACTAGGCAAGACTGATGCCTGACTCCAAACTTGATAGGACTTTCACCTTGTTAGACTGATTAACAGTGATGCAGTTTTATTGTGCTAATGCTTACCTTACTAGTGACCACATGACTTTTCCACTGTGTGTGCTGGGAGGAGAGAAAAAACATTAGAATTGCTGATTAGGGGAGGTAAAAATTGGTAATATGCATTTTGAGTTTGACAGCCGTGAAGACCAATAATTCATGCAAAGTCTTGGATCTCTGTGTAGTCTGGTTTAAAACATGAGTCCTAAAAAATTAATTTATTTATGTTTTAGTTCCCCTGAGAATACATCACACAAGTGAATGTCAAAACTCAGTCTGAAACTAGAGAGGAAACTTCTTGAGCTAGTTGGTATAGACTTGATTTTATTCCCTGTGATTCCTAGGTCTGTGTCTCAGCTTAGTTGCAGGGTGATGCACAGTTGTCTGTTTATTTTGGACATTCACCTGGCCTCCAAATCTGCATGAATGCCAAGTCCTGAAAATATGCAACTCTTTGAAATAAAGTGTATCATCATCTATAAGGACTTAAAACTGGATCCTGGACTGCCAAGAGACTAGTTGAAGAATATGGGGATTAATAAACTGGTTTGGATCTCCTCCATGCAGAAAGCAGGCTGCTGTTCTTTGTTTTCTAGTAATTTTCTTCTGTAGGCTAAGGTGGAGAGCAGTGTCTGAATGCCATCCAAATATGAAGAATGTACAAGTGGTGTGGTCCAGTTTAGAGCAATGAATGGAGCCTGCTTGCAAACTAGTGACAGTAAGGAGCACTTTTGTACTTCCTCTTCTCACCATCTAGCATGCACCAGATTTTTTTCATTTTACAGAAAATCTACAGGTAGACCGTGTATTTCTAAAATTTTTTATATTCAAGATTACTGTATGGTCCTTCAAAAGAAGGTCATGTTACTGTATGTCTAGTTCTGAAATTGGAGTTAACTCTGGTTGTGCTAAGCCTTGACTGGCTGTTGTCTACTCACTGCTTGAATTAACATCATACCTTAAAAATGCAGCCTCTTTTATGTGAGCCTAAGGAAAACGAGATTGGTTTAGCAGGTATGCAAAAGTACAAGCTTTAAAATTGTTCTGAACCAGAAAAAAAAAGGCAAGTAAACACAGCAGTCATTTAAACAAGACATATATAATCACTTCATATTGTTTGCCAGATCTAAACAGAAAAAAAATGCCTGGAATTTGGAGATTCTTTTATCAGCCAATGTCTCTCAACTCTCTTGGATGACAAAGGGTAGGAATGGGATGGAATATGTACTGTTACCACTGTACATGGCCTGTTTCAGACTCACAGCCATTTGTTGCACTGGAGTGGAATTCCCAGCTGCCCAGCCTTGTCCAGGCTTCCTCAGCTTCTGCCAGGTTTCCTGCAGTCTCGGAAGGCAGTAGATTGTTGAACACCAGTGTATTTATTTTTACGTTGTTACCACATTCCCAAGAGGAACCTTGGCTATGATTTCAGCTGGTCTCACCACACTGTCCAAATCCTTCATCAGGAGCAGCTGGGAAAAGAAATCACTCAGGTTTCTGCACAGCACATTGCTGGTACGCCTCCTCCCTTTCACTAATCCTGTTAATTCCAGTCTTCATTTGCCACCCTCCTGGTTCTCTCTGTTGTTGCTGTGACTGACTGCACAAGTGGTCTTCACTTTAAAAGGTGACCTTCAAATGGGCACCTCAAGTAACCTCGACCTCAGACTACTTGGGCATCTCCAGCACAAGATATTTTATGACACAGAAGAACAACTTTTGATATCACCTCATTGCTTACCCTAATCCAGGAATGGAGTAATGATGAGCTCTTCCACATAAATCCTCCCAGACACACCTATCTGGCTGAGAAGCTCTAGGTGGGTCACTGAAGAGGGAACTCCAGTGTCATATCCAGCACTTTGCATTGTATTTTTCCAGTGCGGCCTCTCGCCCTGCAGCCTTTTGTTAACAGTTAACATTCTGTCAGCATCTCTCTGTAGTGCTGTCTCCATGCAGAGAAAGGATTATTGAGAAACAGAATTGGGCCATTTTACCATAGTTTGGAAAGCAGTGGAGCTTGAGTTGAATCCTACTGTTGTGCCTCCCTTTATGGGAGGGCAAAGAATCAGTCACAATGAAAGGATATTTAGTTTCATATTTGTTCTAATAATTATCTTCCTAAATCCATTGTTCTTTCATGCATCACCAAAACATCCTGGATCGTCTCTCTCTTACCCATACTGACTTCCACAGTTTTATAAAGGGGGCAAAGAGGAAGGGGAAAAAACAGTTCCTCTCCCTGCTTTAGTTGTTGCATCAGTCCCAGGTCAGATAATGACACACAAGCCTGTAGTACCAGATGGACCAGAAGGGAAAGGATGAGGGTTAAAAAAGACCTTCTTCTTACCCCATTTCTTAATACTCTTTGAAGGGGCAGGGAACATTACCTTATGACTAGCAATGAGCAAATATTGATATTTCTAATCAGTACCTTTAAAACAGATACAGGACATGACTATGTTTGAATTTATCCAGTTATGAAAAAACTGTATGTAAGTCTTATTAAATCTCAGCAGAGTGTAAAGTGCTGCCAGAAGCAGCATTCCAGGCCCTTCTCAGATGATGTTAAGAAGACAATGTCCAACTCAGCCATGGCCTCTCAGGTAGATCTGAGGGTCAGTGTTCACTTCTAATGATCAGAAATTACATTTATTCCTTAACCTGTGAGAGCAGCCCGCCTCTCACACCTTTACTCACCCTTTTGGCTTTCTTTTATGAAAGGAAGGAGCTTTTTCCTGTTGCTACTGATCTCATGCCACTGAAAGGACATTCCAAGTGTCAGGACTTCTCCTGGGAAAGCAGGAGAAAAAGGAAAGAACAGTCTCTAGAAATTGGCTTTCCTGTTTAAGAACTAGAACCCAGCTTGAATTTTAGGAGCCTTCACTTCTGACAGACTCAAAGAAAACTCTGAAGCAGGATAAGTAATGAATTCAGGCAATTGGCATTTTTGCCTGACTGGCAGCTGATTATTGCTTGTTCTCAGTCGTGAGGTGGTGACAAACTGCCTGTATTTTCTTGCTGTGTTGGAAATGTCATTCAAGATCAGGTGTGCAAAGACTGGGGAGAGGTTATATAATATCTTGGCTACTTCTGTCTCACATCTGGCCCTTTGGCATTAAGCTACCTATAGAGAGGATGATTTCACCCATCCAAATTGGATTTTGTTTTAATCTGGCATTATTTTATTGAGAACTAAAACAGAAGCCAAAATGGGTGTGAATAGGGTAAAAGGAGTGTGAAGTTATGAAATGAAACATGGGGAAGAGCCAGAGAAGAGAGAGCCACAAAAAACTGGGGAGTAAGGAGGTGAATGAGAGATATTAGAATGAAGGCTGTCAAGTACAGAAGGGCATTAGCAGTCAGGGTGTGTATGTGTTAAAGACACAGTCTCTTTAAAATGGGAAGCAGGAAGGCTCATGCTGATTTCCACTGCTGTTTCTCTCTTGTGAATGAGTCTGCTTGCTGCTCTTTTTGTGCAGGAAGACTTCACTGGAATACAGTTGTTTATACTGTTTGTGACAGTTGCGTGTACTGTCTTTGTCACACACATACATCACACTCTCCCCACACACACACACCCTCCCCCCTCCCCACCTCCCACGCCCCCAAGAAAATTTTCATGACTTGGACTTGGTGCTTTCTCTGGCCTGCCTGGTCCAGCAAGGCAGGTTTAAATTGTGCCCAAAATATGGGGGAGGGAGGGCTGTCTTTCTGTTTTCAGCTGTCCTTGCTTGCTAGTGTCAGTCAGCCGTGGATATAAATAAACCCCATTTATTTATTGCCTTTCTTAGTTGCACTGTATATTATCAAGAGAATGCTGAGCATCACTCGGATTAGAAATTCCCTCTGCTCTGGGATAAAAAAAAATCTGAACTTCTAGGATAATCCTAGCTTTTCAGGGAGAAAGAAAGTTCCTGCTTTCAACACTAGATTCATGAGACTTCAACATGCTTCTCAGTTCTCCCGCAAACTTTCTGCAGATATGATGAAACAGCCCAAACTAGCTCTAAAAAATATTAGCATGGGTCCCTGACCCAGTACTGTCTTCTAGCCTAGTGCTCTCTGCTCTGTCTCATTCCTGCAGCTTGGAAGCACAGTAGATTAGGTGCTGGTGTGTGACCAAGGCTGTGTACTTCTCTGCTGGGAAAGTCTATATGGCACTGAATTTTAGTGTGCAGGCATCTCTTAAATGACTTTACAGAACTCCTGTGATTTCCTTGTAACTCAGAATCATATCCATAAAATGGAGGTAATCCTTTTCTTCCCACTGTGTGACTGTTCTGAGTTTTAGAGGTGCACTCATGTATGGCGTAATGGTGTGTAAACATGTGGACAGACATACGGGCAGATATTTTAACACCTCCTGGCAGGCAGAGAATAAAGGAAATTCATTCTGTTTTTTGTGGTGATTCACTGCAATGACTCTTATCACTGGAGAGAATCAACCCTTAATATTGGCTCCTGTCAGGAATGAGGTTTTTTTCTGTTCCACTTACTCAACCAGAAGAGGAGATGAAATGCTCACCAGTACCTTTGAAATTATAAAACTTCATAGAATTATATACATTAATATTTATGAAATTATTGTATTGGCCATGAGCTGCACTCATGTTAGGAACCTATATATTTGCTTGTAGACATAGGAATGCTCCTCTCTGTGCTCAGTCCTCAAGGTAGCCATGCAAGAGCTCGAGCAAAGTGATTTTAATTCAGTTTGTGAGAAAAGACAAACTGTACTGTGCATTTCTGTAGAAATAGGAAAGCTCAAAGGTCTCTTCAAAAGAGGGAAATGAGGTTGAAATTGGCTGCCTCTCATGTGCCTTTGTTTCCTTTATTTCAGCATATTGCCAAGGGATAAGTTTCTGGACTGGTATCCTATCTTAATACACATGGTTGACAGTTTGATTTTTAATTCAGTTTCCAAACTTTCTGTGCAGTGACATAGCTGGCAATCCTGCTTTTGAAACATATTTCCAGGTCCTCTGTGCTCTGTGGTGTTTGTCTCTGTGCTGGACTTTCAAGGAGAGTGTATTTTTTAAGATACAGCAATATTTTTAATAAACAGCTCTCAACAAATGTCACTCATGTTTAGGAGCAAGCCAATGTGCCAATACACAGGACAAGCTTTACCTACTAGATTAGCTGCAAAATGCAAACTGTCCAAAATAAACTTCGTACATTTCTAAGTGTTTTGGATTTTTCTTTTTAAAGGATTGTATAAAGATGTTTAAGTAAAAGAAGTGAAGATTATATTGACTTTTCTCCATAACATGCCTAAATAGGAGAATGTTGCAGTATGTAGAAGTCAAAAATATATCTTTATAATAACAGGAAGAAAATTTTTTTTTCCTTATCCCCATTTGGTTTCTTTTAAAGATCAACCTTCTCATACCCCCATCTCTCCTGCACCAAGGTCCTCAACATGTCTTGAAGTGGGGAAGCAGATTCCCATACAAGGAAATGAGTAAAAGACCTAAACAAAAAAGACAAAGCATACTGATATGGAAGAAGGATTTAGAGGAGGATGCATGTGAATAGATGAGTCATGTGAGTCAGAAGCAAAGAGTGAAGAAGGTATTCTGGTGCTCAAGAGGAATACCAAGACTACTTTTTCACACAGTAGTTTATGAATTTAAGTTTTGTTATATTGATTTGTGATCTCCTCTACTAGGGCAGAGAGAAGTTGTGTGATAGGGAGACCCAGATTTCTGGTAATGGCTGAGATGTGCAGAGCAGTACAGCAGTTTTTCCACACATAACAGTCCTCCATGATTACTTAAAATCTTTGAGTAAAAAAACTTTGTTTTTTTCCAGCCTCTGCTCGCAGAGAAAGATTAACACACACCAGGTGAGGAATCCAGAGCATTGCTTCAAGTATGGGGTAAAGGAAAAAGCAGCAGTGACTTCATGCCACTACACTCCCCTAACAGCCAGAAAAGAGAGAAGAGGAGGCCTTGGTGAGAGGAAAACCCACTGACGAGAGTACCTGAACATCTGTGGAAGCAGACTGTGGTGATACGCCTGCAAGCTGAGGTGAATGATTGCCTCTGAGAGCTTCTGCTGCTGAGTCTTTGGGTCCCTTCCTTCCACCTATTCGTGATCACTAACTGTGAGATCTTTCTGTAAGACAAGAAATCTTTCCTCCAGTTGTTCTTCCTAAGGTCCAGGTTTGAACATAAAATCTCATTTGCTCAGCCATTTCAGTCTGTCCTAGTCTGGTAACAGCCACAATTCTGTGCTTTCATCACATGGCAACCATCAGCAGAGAAAAATATTAGAACATATGACTGGAGATATCTGTGTTTGTTGCCATCTTGAATTTTGGCACAGAGCCATGGAAATGATCCATTTGAATAAAGTAATTTCATTTGTTTGTTTTGGTTGCAATTTCAGTTATTAATTCACACCCCCAAAATATTTGCTGTCATTTTACTGGACAGGATTTTAAATCTGTCTTTATGTTTCACTGTTGGATGCTTATATTCTGTGTGGCTTGTGTTTTGATTTCTGTTTGTTTAGGCTTTATAAACTTTTTTAATTGGTCGATATTTTCAGACCCAAGCTTGAATCCTAAGGCCCAGGTGGCTCTTATCAGTTGCAGTAGTGGCTTGGTGAAGCACTCCAGCCACTAAATTAAAATTTGCCTAACATTATGAAAGTTAGTTTGCTTGTGTTAGAAAACAACATCAGCAGCTGGAAAATGTATTGGAGAGAAGATCTACCCATCCTTAAAATGAACAGGAAGCAGCTTCAGCTCTGGCTCTTTGTTGGTGCACGGATAAAGGAAAACTCATTATTTTGCAACTTCTGCCTTGTCCAACACCAAGGAGTATGATTTCTATTCTCAAAGGGTACAGAATCTCCCTTTGCTTGTATCAGAGTCCTCTGAGATTGGATTCAACATCCTGTTTGACCTCTTTTCTTATTCCATAGCTGCCCTATCATTTATAGCCTGTATAGTCAGTGTTAAGAGATCATTCTAATCTGTTGGCAAGTAGATAACGATCAACTCAAAGGGCTGACAGAAGAAACCATGTCAGAAGGGGAAAGTGTTTTCTCTTGAAACAATTGTGTTCTTGTCCACTCTTGAATTCTGCATCTTTTCTGTCACTCAAGACCAGATAAATTGAGAGAAGATTTAATAATTATGTTCATACCATCACTTGCTTAAAGCATGAATTTTTCTGTTCCACTCACACATATGAAACACATTGAATACTTCACTTGTCCAAAATACAGCTCTCTGATATAGCTGTTTCCTTCATTTGCTTATCTTTCATTTCTGTTAGACAGTCATGATCCTGTTGGGATTTCTTTGCATTTTTTCAGCTGTGTTCTTCATGCATCTCTACAGCATTTTTCTGCTGCCTGTGCTGCCATCACATATCATCAGTGACCAAGAGATTTGTAAAATCTTGTGAAGTTATGTTCAGACCATGTCCTTTCTGTCTGTAATCATTGAATTCCACCCATAGGTCTTGAAGACAGATGTTTCTACTGGTGCATCAAATTGTTGGCTCATGATTAGTGAAAGTTTGGTTGCAGAGTTTGTTACTTCAGACTTCTGCACATCCTCAGCAGCTGTGGACTTCAAGACCTTGGGTCTGTCTTCTCACAGCCTACTCTGCTATGTGTGGTATTGGCTGTAGCTTCCAGCTCCATTCTGGAAATTTTGGAGGGGCTACTTCCCTATAAGATTTAGCTTCAGTAAATAACAATTCTGTTCCTTTTTTCCTCCTGAAGGATCTGAGTTATCCTTATTCCACTGGGTTTCATGTGCAGGATTGAGTAGCTATAGGATATACATCCTTGTGGAACTCTCATGTCTGTTTTTGTTCTCTAGTTTGTTTTTTTAGGTTATCACAGTCACCACTGAAAACTATAGAGATGTTTGAAGGACAGAGATTTAAATACAGTTAGCCCAGGAAAGGTGATTGTCTTATGAGAATTATTGGCAGAAGCAGCATTGTTACATCTTTGTCAAGAAAATTACCAGTTAATGCTGACTTATTATGAACACAGGTTAATTGTTTTGCAGCTTTGCCAATCTCCCACCCACTCATTTTGGGATAATAATTTGTACTCAGTTATAGCCATGTTTTCTGAACTTCTTTGCATTGCATGTTAGATGTAGCCCACCTTACACCTGTAACTGTGATGACTTAGTAGCAGTATGTCAAACATCCTGTCTCTAAGATTTTTTAAGTATTCAGAAAAATGCACAGTGCAGTCTATGACCATCGTTTTGAAGGGATGAATTTTGTCAGCATCAGGAGAGTGAAGCCTTGCATCCTTTGCCCTTGGAAAATTTTTCTTGTTTTCAACAAATACAAAAAACCCCTAGGGGTATCAAGACTGGTCGTTTACCTGAAGCCAAACACCTAGACCTTAAACTGCTGTTCATTCTCAGGATATGTTAGGGCAGCCAGAGCATCAAAGGACATAGCAGTATTCCTTTGCCTTGGGAATCTGCTGATCCCAGCTCTGAGCACAAATGCTGTTACATTGAGATCATGTGCAATAGAGAATCAGGAACAAATCTTGTAATTCCAGTCTCTTATTTTTTCCATCTCCCCTTATTCCTCAGCCTGGAGTCCATATATGTCTTTGTGCATGGTGGGTGCTGCTACTGAAAGAAAACACATGCATTTTGTCTCTTCACAGCTCTGCTACCTCCATGTCTGTCCCTTTTCAAAAACCTCTCAGAGCGTGCTTCAGTTAAGAGATTCAGTGGGAAGGCATAGAACTGTTTCCCACACAACTTGGGAGAGCAGACATTTTATAGGAAGTGTCTTCTAGTACAAGGGAGGAAAGTAGAATAGCAAAGCATTTTGGATTTATAATAGTTGCACAAGGGGAGTAGAATTATATATGTGTTCCTCAAGTGCAGATTATTTTTTCTCTACTTTTTTGATATTAACTTCCCTGTATTCATCAACGAGTTTCATCAAAAGTGCCTTTTTTTACTGTGAGAAAAGAAAATTACCAGTAGAATGCCCCAACAGTCATTTAGAATCCGGTTCATTGGTGACACTGAATAATGTAATTGAGGGATTCTCCTCTTCTGTGATGTTTGCATCACTTCTAAATTATGCACCCTGTTCTAATGACAGAGAATCAGATTTGTTAGTCTTGAAAGGAGTAATGTGTACATCAGAGTCCTGGAGGTCGATGTACACATTACTCACATTTTGTGCTGTGTTTAGCTGATGAGCATACTACAACATAAAAATTAAGGGAGAGGTATTAGATTCTCCTCTCCAGAAGAGCTGACTTGTACTCACTACATGAAGTATTAAGTTCCCTTTTACATGTTTTATGTTGGCCTTTAAAACATCCTCACAAGTCATGTGAGTGCCATCAGTGGGAGAGCACGTGACACTATATAGAGCACTTAGTCTTGGATGCCAACAAGACATCCAGAAATTATCTAGTCTTGAGAATAGAATGTTTTTGGGCAATCATGGTTTGTTGGAAATGCTCCTCATTATGATGCTTGAAAGGCTGACATACATATCTCCGATTCCACACTGTGAAAGGAGGTTTTGGTATCAAGACCTTTGTTTACGAGTAGGAATTTCAGTGCTGTGCCTCTTCCTCATATCAAAATATGGAGTTTCAATATCCATGGAGTTGAATGGCTGGCAGTGCTAGACCATTCTTCTTCTTTACCTGTGAAGGAGATCATTGACTTACAGATGACTTTACAGAACAGACTTGGATTCTCAGCCCTCATTCTTTCAGGCCTGTACCTTGTACTAATACAACAGTTCCCGTAATTTTGGATTATTTGCTAGAAACAAAAGTAGTCTGGCTCCTGACTTATTTTTTAAGGTTTACTTGATAAAACTGCCAAGGACTTTTTTTCCTCAGTCAGTCCTACATTTGCTGCTCATAATAATCCTGGGCTTACTGTTTAAATCTGGATAGGTTATTTGCTGCTGTTTAAATAGTTGGATTTTTGGTTGCAGTAAATGGTTGATTAATCCTCTTCATACTGTTTCCTTTCTGAATGCATTATTCCTGTGGATCTGTCATAAGTTTCTTCCAAAAGAAGCTTCTGAGGCATTATTTAAATATGGGACTTGAATTCCTTTTCTTCTTTCTAGAACCTTATGTTTCTAAAGCTGAAACATCTTAATGAACCTGGTAACTGGTTTCTTCCCACTTTAGAACATGCTGTCTTTTCCACAGAATGAAGTTTCCCTGCTGACTTAGAGATGAGCAGTTAGGAAAC
This sequence comes from Lepidothrix coronata, assembly GCF_001604755.1. Taxonomy (NCBI): domain Eukaryota; kingdom Metazoa; phylum Chordata; class Aves; order Passeriformes; family Pipridae; genus Lepidothrix; species Lepidothrix coronata. Next base: position 540,103 of record NW_016690442.1, read on the forward strand.
ACAGACTGATCTCAAAATTGTTGGATTCTGAGTCTCCCTGTATAGTTGTAATGCAGGAGGACAAACTCCACCGAACTAAAGGTGAGAAGACACCAAGTCTGCCCTGAAGAGTCTGCTCTGTCTATTACCTTACCAAAAAAATGTTTTACTGGCCCTCATTGAAACAGAGTTTTCAGTGCTGTTTCCAATTTAAAGGAGAGAATCACTGATCAGTATGGAGACCCTGGTGTGAAGCTTTTGCCAGTGGTATTCAGTGAATCATAGGGGTTCCCTAGGGAGAAGAGTATACTTAACAGGGCCTCTTCTCTGCAAGTTCATGCCTACAGCACACACAATGAGCTTGAGAAATCTTATATTCTTTGAAAAGAAGTGGCTTGTTTATCTAACCTATCAGACAAACAAATCAAATTGGCCTTAAAAAAGCCAAATTTGATTCAATTGTTAAGAATTTAGGGGCTGTTAAAAATGCATCTTTTATTAACAAAATTTTTATAATTTGTTTGAGGCAGCTGAAAGAGGTGCTGTTATCTCTAAAAACAATTTCAGCACTGTGGTTAGCCTTTTGCCTGCTCCTGTTCTGGGATGTGCAATGGAAGACAACTCCAGAACATTAGTTCAATTTGGTGCCCCTGCAAGAGTATTTTAAAAAATCTTATTTCACCACAGTTATAGCAGGGGTAAAGTGTAGTCTCCTTCCTGCATACTAAGAGGAGACAAGTTACTGTACTTAGTGTAGTTATGTTGAAAAGTCATAAAATCTCCCCAAAATATGTTTTGGGGTGATTGAATAAATCCCTGTGTCTTGACTACTATCATGTCAAAAGTCAGGAAGGAATCTTTGAAAAGTTTCTGTACTGCCAAGTCCAAACTGTCACTCTCTCATTTTCCTATAAAATTGTTTTTTTTCTGAGATTGAGGAAGAAAAATGACAAGGGATTTTTCCACATTGTTTCCAGTAATTACTGCATAAGGTTCACCTCATGGATTTCAAGTGGTTTTGCCTTATTTATATGATCTTCTGAAAATGTCATGTATACATTTTGTCCATGATACCAGCTAGGAATCTTTTTTTTTATCCACAGACCTACAAAACTCGGGTCTCCATATGTTTACTAAAAATTTCTTTTGAAAAATATCTAAGAATAAAAATTGTTGACTGTTCCTGCCAAATTGTGGCCCAGCAAGTTTCTTGGGCCTTTTGAATGATGACTTGGCTGAAGGCAGGTGAAATGGATAAAAATTAGGACAATTTAAAATGTGTTAGCACATTGTAACTGTTGCCACACCATCCTTCCCTGAGATTTTATTGCCATCTCCTTTGTTTTGTTTCTCTTTGTTGTTCTGTTCATTTGTTTCTAGTTCTTCAGATGAGCATGATAGAGCACTTAGCATGGTAGTGTCCAAATGAGATCTTCAGATCCTGAACCATACTTCAGAAATTTCTGTAGCAAGTCTCCAGATGTCAAATTGTGTCATGCAAGGCAGCTTGTTGCAAACTGGGTGTCTTCCAAAGACTCTTGTGAGTCAGACTGTCTGCTACTGCTTTCCTCCACAAGTGGAGTTTCTTACAAATCCTTGAAAATAATGGATATCTCCCAAGCATCTAGCCTACCTGCAAGAGGGTTTCGGCACTTCAAAAGACCAATTTTTTGTTTCAAGAAAGGACCAGAACATGGTTACCAAGACATTCCCCAGTCATTACACCATGTGCATTGCACAAATCCTGTAAGATTTGCCCCTTGGCTGCACAGCAAATCTTTGTTTTGACTGCTTCCTGAAGAGGAGAAAAAAGAAATCCTTCCTGAAAAATGTCAGGAAATCTCTGGTTCGATATCACCCAGCTGGCTTCTTTCATCAAATGATGTACATGCACCGGCCATGATATATTATTATAATACCTCATGCTGATTTCTGTATCTGATGAATGAGTATCTAAACAGGTAGTGAGAAATGGCTGACTGTTGGCAGACTAGAGAAAGGAAGTCACCTTTGCTTTCTGCAGCATGCCCAGTGCCTACTTGTTAATTATTTCTTGCATTGGCCTCTGTGGACAGCAATGAGTTATCATCTTCCTTTTCTTCCCTCACACATGAAGGATGGGATGCCATCCAGAGGGACCTGGGAAAGCTCAAGATGTGGGCTCATGGGAACCTCATGAGGTTTGACAAGACACAAGTATAAGGTGCTGCACCTGGCTCAGGGCAACCCTTAGTATCAGTACAGGCTGGGGGAGGAACAGATCGAGAGCGACCTTGCCAAGGAGGACTTGGGAGTGCTGGTGGATGAGAGGCTGGACATGACCTGGCAATGTGCACTTGCAGCCCAGAAAGCCAGACGTATCCTGAGCTGCATCAAAAGCAGTGTGAGCAGCAGGTCCAGGGAGGTGATTCTGCCCCTCTATTCCACTCTGGTGAGAGCCCACCTGCAGTGCCGTGTCCAGCTCTGTGGTCCCCAGCACAAGAAGGATATCAAGCTGTTGGAGCGAGTCCAGAGGAGTGCCAGCAAGGTGATTAGAGGGATGGAGCACCTTACCTATGAGGAAAGGCTGAGAGAATTGGGTTTGTCAGCCTGGAAAAGAGACAGCTTAGGGGTGACCTAACTGTGGCCTTCCAGTACCTGAAGGAAGCCTCCAAGAAAGACGAGAGGGACTTTTTACAAGACCATGTCAGAAGAGTGACAGGATAAAATGGAATGGATTTAAATTAAAAGAGAGTAAGTTTAGATTAGATATTAGGAAAACATTCTTTACTGTGAGGATGGTGAGGCACTGGAACAGGTTGCCCAGAGAAGTTGTGGATGCCCTGTCCGTGGAGGTGTTCAAGGCCAGGCTAGGTAGAGCTCTGAGCAACCTGGTCTAGTGACTCCTGCCATAGCAGGGGGATTGGAACTGGATGATTTTTAAGGTCCCTTCCAACCCAAAGCATTCTATGATTCTATGATCTTGCCTAGTCAACTAAGTGGAATGAGAGACAAAGAATATCACCTTGAACAAAGACCACTACGCCCCTGAAAGGGGGAGAAATCAGTCTTTGTCTTCAGAAGGTACCGCTTCAAAGACTGGTATTCCTGGGTAATAGTTCAACAGTACCAGCATAAACCATAGGGGACAGAATTTCTGCCTGAAAGCTGTTCACTAAGTCTGCAGGATATGGGAAACTAAGCATATGTTGTGGGGTTTTTCTTGCCACAAACCACAGCTGTAAATAAACCGTTATTCTGTACTAGATAGAAAGGTCCTTATCCCTAAGTGTATTTTCCTTGAAATCATACTGGGCCCAGTATGAGGCCCAGCTGCTTGACTGAATGCCTTCAGACCACCATCTTTGCATCTTCCCAAAGCAACCTAGCCCTAGATAAGGGTGTCCTAAAAGCAGGTGAATAGCTGAGGTCTGTAATCTTGGAAACTGTTTTTTCCTGGAAACACACTGTGACATCCAAAGTGCTGTACCATAATTCTTTCTGAAATTATGGGCATTAGTGGCATCTCAAATGCATTACTATCATTTAGGTAATGGCAACCATTAATTAGCAATTTTCATTTGCTGTATTTCTTGTTGCTATACCAGAATTCATTTCTAAGACAATCTGTTATCCAATGAGTAAACCGTCTCATCTCTTCTAGATTGACTTGTTACATGATAAAGGATCTTGCATTTGTACAGGGCATCTGAAGCCTCTCTTCAAAAAAGGACAAGAGACACTGAGCTTAGTTATTTCCATCTCTCACTTCTGGAATTGCATCAAAACTGAACCAGAGTTTAAACAACTTCCTGTATACAAAAGAAAATATTGGTAAAGCAGAGATCTGAAAGTCTAGGTTTTCTTTTACTAAACATAATAATTTCATATAGCTTTTGACCAATATTTTCTAGTGATTTTGAATGTAAAAGTAAAAATTTAATAGATGTTATCTTTAAAGAATTAGATGGCAGATTCTGCTCCTTGTGCTATATCCAAATTGCTGCTGTTACTCTAAACCACAATTCATGTTGTTTATAGGCAACCCATAAAACCATAAATTAGTATATTTTTGCAAGTGTGTAGATAGAGCACTGTTGACTCTGTATGTATTGAAAACTTTACCTTCTTGGTTGATTCATTGCCTTTCAATCACCTGTTAGAGAAGATAAGCCAGAACTATAGATATGATGTTTTGTGTGCCACTAAAAACACTCGGAGTGGGCAAGAAGCCTTTTCTGCACAATGGAGCTGGCCCTAGAGCTGCATCCTGGTCACCGTGTGATACTGAACCTGCCCTGCATTGGACCTGAGACCATACTGAAGACATCTGCCTCCTAAGACATTGCAATGGATCCTCTTCTGTTGTGGGATGGCTGTAGTGATTTCATTTGCACAGTAGTCTTGAGCCAGGAGACCTGTATGTTGCTCTGATGAGGATACTCTAGTCACAGGCAAGGAAAGCTACAGAGCAACACAGAAAGGTAAGGATCTGTGAACTGAGAAAATGAAAATTTGGTAGCTACAACAGAGAGATGTGAAACAGGACTGAGCAGAACAGAGCTATGATGTTGCCAGAGTAGTGGACAAGTATGTTTGTCCTCTGTATCTTATATTACTTTTGGGCACGGTCCATCTTTTTGATTGAGTGTACTGATGTATGTTGGTTATGGAAAGGTGAAACAAAAAGCAGCATATTCCAGTTCGCACAGTGGCAACAGGGATGTGCTTTATGTAAATGCAGTGAGATAGCCAGAGATCATCCAACCCAAGGAACAAAGACACGGGGAACAAAGACACATTTAGTCTGCAAAGACTATTCTTTGCTGAAGTGTAAGTGTACATTCCTGTACTCACTGAAGCAGTGTTCCTATCTGAGCTCTACAATACACGACAGCCTGAAAAGCAAGGTGTAAGCCTTTTACATGCTATAATAGAGTTTGCCACAGAGAAACAGGGACGACACAGATGGTTGTTTGATCATCCGTGCAGGATCTGCCTTATGGCACTACAGAATAGGTTTTTTTCACTCTTTCTAACCATTGATCTTTGTTAAAGAGACAAAGTGTGCTGGGCTTGTTTTCATCAGCTTTTGTTTGTTTCTGCAAACAAAAAGGGAACTGTTGAGAGCTGTATTCAGTGTTGGCAATGAAGATCCCACTTTTTCTTTCCCATTGTCTTCTTCAATTTGCTAGCTAGTAACAGCATATAAAAAACTGCCCTCTGCCTTCTCACACAATTGTCCTGAAACATTTTGGTATGCCTGCACCCAGGAGAGTATTCAATCAGTTATTAAACCTGATGTAGCTAGTATAGATTGTTGCTGAATTATAGCTAGAACACCCCTAAAAATGCTATTGTAATTTTAAGAAAATTATTCTGGAGCCTGTCTTACCAATCTAATTCTCAAATGTTGCTAAAGAAATGGAAGGCTGGGCAGAGAAGCAGTAACTGAAATGTGTGTGATTTCAAAGATTACTGTACCCATGAGCGTACTTGTGTGCACACTGGTTGGACACACCAAGACTCTTCTCCCCTGATTGCCATTTTGCCTCTTTTGCCAAGAGGCAAAAGGCTTCCACCCCTTCCTGCCACTGAGAAACAGCAGTGAAGAAGGGCCAGTAAGACAGACCCACCCCAAGGGGCTGCCAGGCTTAATCCGTGGGTGATTCCAATGTGTTCCAAGTACCATGTAGGACTTCCAGCTGTGCAAGTGTTCTAGCTCAACCCTTTGCAGCTCCCCTTCCTCTTTTGTTTGGGTTTTTTCCCCCCCTGTTTACTAGCAAGGAAGCCCTTCAAGTGGATGGGGAGCAGAGCCAGTCCAGGGCTCAGGAGGAACAATGACCAAAATGCAGCTTGTAAACCAAAACCTCCTGAGGGGCTGCTACTAAAAGGAGATCAAAGAGAATTCCTATGCCAATAGGCATCTGGGTTTCCCCCCGGCCCCCCCCTCCCCCGTCGAAGCCACTAAATTTCTGGCCTATCAGCATGGCAGTGTAGGTGTAATTTGCTCCCTCCTTGGCAGGCGGCGGGGAAGCATGGGCACGGAGAGCTGTATAGGGCACAGCCAATACCCTAGTGCTGCAGGACTGATCAGAGCTGCACCTTTCATCATCACACCAATGACATGGGTCAGAGAGCCCCAGAGAGATGAAAGGGATAAAAGCCAAGTGCTGGGGAGCGCCTCTATCAGAGCATGTGTGCCCCAGCCAGAATGTCACATGGGCTGGCAGGCTCCCTCCACTGACCCACCCTTGCTAACCTCTAGCCAGCTGGTGATAGTGCAGGAAGGGTTGTTTACAGTTTATTAAGATGTATGAGTTTACATGTTATGGCAGCTTCACATGAGGTATTAGGAAGTAGCCACTATTGTGAAGGGCTTGATGGAAGAGCTGAATTGTGAGCTGACTCTGGAGAGCCCTGGCCACAGGCAATTAACCAGCTAGGTGTCGTTTTACACTCAGATGCTGGGGACCAGGAATTGGGAGGGGACAGGGAGGAGCCTCCATGGTCTCTGAACATGACTGAGTAGTTGTAGTTTGGGGAATCAGATACAGCCTCTGAGTCTCATGTGGCATGCAACCACCAGAGATTTTTACCCCTGGGAAATGGCTGAAAAAGCCCATTTAAAAAAGTACACTGATTTCCTGCCTGGGCAACATGTGTAATCTTTTTTATGAGCATCTGGAATGTTCACGGTAAATGAGGAGGAACAGTGTGTTATTTACCTGTACGTACAGGTCTATACTGGCAGATCATATATATTCAAATGGACATAGGGCATTTGTCAGCTGCACCACCCTGGGTATTTAAACAGTATTGTTGGAAGTGTTTTACATTTGAAGGGAGCTTTATATGAATCTATCAAAAGCAGATGCCAGAGGTAATATACATGTCTGAAGGACTAGGGTGAGACAGGGCACATATACACGAGGCGCAGTTTGCGGGTAACATGGAATTTCCATTTTGGGATTCTCTTGCCAACCTAAATTCTATCTGTTCTTTTGAAGAGACATTTTGGAAAGCGTAAAAATTTTAGACTGAGTATGCCACAGTGGTAGCACTTTAAAAACAGCAAATCATCTAACTCTCCAACAAACGACTTGCTTGTGAAAAAATTAGCATCTCCCCCCAAAATATTTATTTTTTTGCAAAGTTTTTGAGATTACTATTTTTTAAGTCTTGGCAGGTGAGACCTGGGTCATGTTCAGGTCATCATGCAGAACAGGTGCAGACCACCCCAAAGCACCTCACAAACCACAACAGACAAGAGGTCCTCAGGGTGTGTCAGATCACGAATGAATGGGCCCAATATTCAGGTACCCCCAGATATTGCTCCTGCCCTCACCCGAAACCATCTCTTAGAAAATCCAGGAAGGTGAAAGAGCTGGATGGAGACACCAGACCCTCTGAAAATGGATTCAGCACCCTCTTTCCTTGTATTTGCCCACCCTCAGTACGCTGGCTGGGAGCCTTGCAGTTTGCATGTGGAAACCAATAGGCAGGATCTGTCAGCTGAACTTAGAGGTTTGGCAGACATGGTTTCAGTTGCAGGACTCTTGGATCACAGCTCTGAAGAACAAAAGTCTTAAGTGTATCTCTGAGCATTTCTTCTCTCAGCAACTTCCCATCTTGGTGCATTTTCCTTCTCTAAAGAAACTTTCAAGGTTTCCTCCTACAGGGAAAGCCTTTAGTACTTCAAGCCAGTGGGGAGGGCTAAGGTCTTAAGATAGCTAAAGCTAGAATAGAAAACATCTCCCCATTTCCATTCCCCCTTGCACCTGCTTTCTCATTCTCATTTTCCCAGCTCAACCACCCAGCATTCAAATACACAGCAGTTGCTCCACCTTATCCTCCACTTCCACACCAACTGTCCAGCCATTTTGGAGAGTGGCCTTTGTGTCACCAAAGTAACTCCTAGAAGGAACGCTGCACTGCCAAGACAACCAAGAAGTGTTCCAGAAGAGATCCCCAAAGGCTGCCAGACTTTAAGCCACAGGGTTTGGCACTTGGCCCTCAGCATGCGTAGTCTCTGACCCCCAGTTCTCTTTGTGTTAGCCTGGGAGCAGGAGAGTGGGTGCTGACAGTTTTTCTCTTGGCTTTGGGTGGGCCAGGGGGCCTTTCAGCTGCATTTGCAGGATTTCACCACCATGTTGGAGAGCTGCTCCACTTTGGGGTTCCTCCCAACATAGTACAAGATAGTGAGCGGCTCCAGGTCCTGGGGCACACAGCAGGGCGAAGCAGATGCCTCAGGGTTCAGCGTGTTGTATAAACCCAGAACCTGCAGAAACAAAGTAAATGTGGTGACAAAGTCAGGAATATGTTTAAGTTGGTTGAGGACAGGATGGGGCTGCAAAGTCAACAGGTCTCCAGATGTTTGGAATGAGCTCATCAGAGGGTATTTCCCTGAATTGAGGAATACTGCCCTGTCACTTCCTGATCATGGCCTGCTTCTAAAGGGTCTCACCTGCCCTGCCCTGACTTTTATGACTTTGTTTTTTAACTGTAATAGCCTGTGACTGATGCCTGAGGGTTGAAGGAGTACAAGTAGTTGTCTCCTTTCATCTCTAATTTGGTAGAGCAGAATGTCACAATTTTTGCTTTTAACAAGCCTGGGTGTAACCAGCCTGGGGCCACGTTGTTTTTGATTCTATGAAGAAACCAGAAGAAAGAGTATCAGTGCTGCTTATTTCAACCAACATCTCCAGATAGCATTGGATGGATCCCAGTCTTCTCAAGTATCCACAATTCCCTCCCAGCTTTGAACTGTCTGATGCCTTCCCCCTCCACTCCATCCTCCAAGTCATTACACTATAATGCAGGAGCCAGGAGTGTGTCCTGTGGGACCCCACTGGATTCTTCCTCCCAGCTGGCCCCAGCCCACAGATGACTGTACACTGCAGCCATGTAACCAATACAAAACAGTTGCCATGTTTCTTGCCAGAGGTGACCACTTCTCTGCAGTACACAGTTTCTTGAGTTGTGGCACCAAAACATGATCTCACCTGCTCTACTGTGGTCTCTTTAGTGCTTATCTGGTATAAACAACAGGGTCTGGCACATTGTATTTTAACTACTTTACAGTCTTCGGGGATGGGAATTGCTAAGGATACATCCTGTTCTATCATCCAGATCTATGTAATCACAGTTGTTGTGGCAAAAATTCTCTGGGATACCGAGCAAAGTACCCCTGGCTGTACCACATGCTCTGGGGCTACTCTACTCAACAGCAGGTTAAACAGACTGGTGAGAAGTCGTCTTTTCACCATGTTCTTCCTAGCTGGTGCTGGCAAGCTGTCAGCAGCTATATTGTTCTAAAGGTTTCTATGATCACTTCACTGACCTTAATGCTTGATTGTTTCCTCTCTTGCTCAAGAACAGAACATTAGGAACCATTCTAAAATCTACTTTCTCTCACACTGATTCTGGCCAGTTATCTACTAGAGAGCTTCTCAGGACAACCAGATGGTAAAGCTACATGCCCATTACCCTTTCAAAGCTGTTCATTCCCTTGCTTTGTCTTGTGCTTAATGCCCAGCATCTGTTCACTCCTTCATTCCCACAAATCAGCTGCTCCCACTGATATTAGTCCTTGAGCTTCAGTGAACCATACTGCTGTGCAGACTCTCAAGCTGTCAAGAAAATGTTAGCATCTTTTCTGCAATATCACCGTTACCTAGTCATCCATTCTTCAGCTGAAAGTGCTTTTTCCAGTAAGTCTTTTAGTGAAATCTGAAGCTAAGTTGCTAGTGAGCTGTTGCATTATCTGGATTGCTGCCTTTTCTCTTCTGTGGACAGCAGCACAGGATTTTCCTCTGGCTTTTCCTGCTTCAGCAGTGGACTGACTGATCCTTAGTCTGTCTTCTCTTCTTGATACTTTTCCAATGCCTGTGCTCTTCTGTTGCTTTTATTTTCTTCCACTCTAGCCAGGCTCAGATTGTATTCTTCCCAAAGACTAACCAGTCTACTCATGTTAAAGACACGTTATGTGTAAATTACCAAAAGACATTGCTTTCTGCCAGTTTTTACTCACAAATCTCACTGCCTAATAGGTTCCTCCCTGCTGTAGGTCAGGTATAAATCCTACTGGAAAGGATACCTGTGCAGAAAGGAGATCTTACTGAATGGCTGTATTCACTTCTAGGCAGGGACATAGGATTTCCCTTCACTTTTGGGCTACAGCTGCCCCTGTGGTAGCAAATGGCAGGCATGTGCCATTGCACAACAGTTTTCCATTACAACCTGGCATAGAGCATAGAGAAATCCTCTATCCGGTGCAAACAGCAGGAGAAATTTAGGCAGAATTGATGTTTGATGTGAACAATTCAGTTAATACTATGGCCATTGCCAAATAAGTACCCTAAAACCATCAGTCCTGCTGTTTCACATCTTATCCAAGAGACAACAGCATCCTTCTCCTCAACATTTGCCTGAAAGCTCGGACTCAGTATGGACTCCAAAGGAAGCACATTCTTCCTCCTGAACCACCTCGGCTTTTTTCTGCAGTTTCCTTGAAATGGTTTTTACAAATATTGATCTGAACTGCTTTTGCTGCTTTGAAGAGACTAGATATTGATCAGACTTAAGGAGGAAGGGGGAACCACAGCCACAAGCCTTGACAGGATAATATAATGGATGTACCGTGCTGCGAGTGGTGTCTGCGCTGCGGAGGTACGGACAAGGGCCCGAACAAAAGTTAGCAAAGTAGCCCTTAGGCTCATGGACCCATTTCCAGCCAAGGTCCTGTCGGAAGTCAATATACAGAGGACGCACGCAGCAGTTCTCTTCCAGGTTCCTGAAACACAGTATTGGAACACAGTGAATGCAAAGGGGGGCCTTACATGCGACTGCAAGATGGAACTTCCCAAGCAGAAGGACTAGTATCAGCAGTGCCCAGTGGCACGTGGTGTTTGCGTGCGCCAAGTGCGGAGGAGCGGCACAGGCAAGCGGTAGTGGGGCAGCTCAGCAGCCTGGCACAGCTTGTGCCTGCTGGCAGGCAGCTTGCCCACCACCCCAGGGAGGCAGCACCCAGCTGCTCTAGCAACCAACAGGGGGCTGCTGCAGATCCCTGCCCACACTGGGCTCCAGGAAGGTGCTTGCAAGTCTCTTCGAGCCAGGGGCTCAGCCAGAAGCACATTGCAACTCTGCTGAAATGGCCAGCATCCCCTTCTAGGACACCACAAGGAACAGCTGGCCGAGCTGTGCTCCTCAAGCGGCCCTTCTGGCACCATGGTGACCCACAACCCCCTTGGAAGAGCTCTGCCTTTCCCAGAGGCATGGAGTCTCACCAGGCTTACCCATCTCAGGCATAGGATCCAGGCATGATTCTCACTTACCGGAAACAGTAGTTGGTATCCAGGGCCCGTTTCTTTCTTTGGCCTCCCAACACTGGGCTCTCCAGTCGATGTGAGGGTAACATCATCAAGATGAGGTGGGGATTATGCAAGTCTTTCTGCTTCTTCAGGCGCCCCAAGTCCCCACGGCCATAGTCATCCTCACTGTCAATGCCTTCAGAGAAAAAGAGGATCCACAAAAAAGCAATCAACATGGAAGTGGAGGATGCAACAAGACTTTTCAATGCATTTAACACTCTCTTGAACCAGGTGAAAGGGATTCAGGCACCACGTCCACTTACTCTGGGACTTCTTCCCTCACAGGGACCCCTTTATTTCTGGTGAATTTGACTGCTGCAGGCCTGAAATAGAGGCTTACGGGCCACCTGTTTTACCATTTGCAAACTGCTGGTGGGGCCATTAATCCATCCCACTCACTCCTGGCTTTTGTCCCAGGACAGGCAGAAAGATGAATGGTTTAAAGAAGATGTCAGATAATTGGCACTCGGCAGAACAGCCTCAGAAATGGAGCCTGTGGGGGCCAGTGGCTGCTGCCCAGGGCTTCAAGCCAGGAGGTTCCTAGTTCTGAGGCCAGCCAAGCCACTGACTCTCTGAGCCACCTCACACGGGATGCCTAACTTCCGTGTGTTTCAGTCACCCTAACTCGAAAGCAGAGCCTCTGTGGAAACCTGAGAAGGCATCAAGCTGAACTTCCCAGAGAGACACTGTAATGCAAAATTATTCCTTTCTGCAGACACTCATGCAAGCCCACCCAGCCTGCTCTTACTTTCTTCCTTTTGTAACCTATGTATATAGCGGATATGCCCATATAATGAACATGCAAACCCATATGTGTATGCTTTAAGACAAATGTTGCACAGTGTAAAATGCTCAAATATGCAAAGCACGACCTAATTTTTTCTTTAGATGCTCCAGGCTTTCCCTTCCCCAACAGCCTCCCCTGACCCAGCTCTTTATCACCTTTGAACTTGATCTCCAGGACCTCATGCAAACTCTCCAAGATGTCCCCGTTGGGCTGAAAAGTATGGCAAGGACAATGTATGCTAATTTCCAGGCCAAGGTTGGACTCTGCAAAGAAGACGACTCTGTGAGAAACAGTCTTTCTCAGCTGCAAGAGCTCCTGGCACAAGGAAGTCTCACGGAGGACATGTACTGTGCTAATTCCTAGACAGTGGGCTAGTTTCAAAGTCAGGGATGCTATCAGAGTTGAGGAATGGAAGCTGCTTTGGAAAGGAGAATAGAAAGCAAAATCCTCCAATTTCACCTGTGCTAAAAGCCTTGCTCTTGTTAAAGGGAACTTTCTGGGCAGATAAGAAGAGTGCTCCTGGTTACATTTTTTTTTAGGCTATTCAGTGTAAATTTTGACTTTGTGAGCTTCAGGGAGCTCCACTGGAAAAAAAATATTTTGAATAGCTGGCTTGTGGTTGTCTGTTAAATCAGTTTTGCCATCCTTGGTACCTCTATTATCTGGCTTCTGGCTAGTGTCTGAAGGAGAGATCTGAAAATAAGCGAGTTGGATATGGACAAGTAATTTCATTGGAAGCATTCTTCTCAGCAGCTGCAACCTCCTGTTTTGTTGAACTGCTAGCGGCCTAAGTCACACAGACTTTCCAGAGGCAAGTCTATTTTCATAATAACTTCCTGGACCAGTCATGCTGTGTGGGCCTGACTAAAGGAACATAAGACTCTTATGAAAGCTCCTTTTTTATGTTGTGCCATGAATTAAAACATCTGGCTCCCCGGGGCATTGACAAGGTGCCTAGCACCTTTTTTCCTCAGCACTGTATATACTCTCTAATGTCTTGTCAGCTAGTGTGCCTACCCAGAGCTCACTGCAGTTCCAGCCCTGAACTCCAGCCATCAGGACACAACTTGATTGCTTGAAATAGGAGAAGCCTGCAAGCCCACAGCTTACCCTTCCAGGGAGCGGCTGCTTGCCAGTACCTGCATTCCAGTCTTCAGTGGCACCTAGCTTCTATCTGTGAGGCCAGTCCAGCTGTGAGTCATGATGCCTTATGCTCCAGCTGTGAATGGGGTCAGTGTTCTTGCTAGGAGCTGCCCCATAACTATCTGTTGGGCTGCCCAGTGGTGGCAGAGGTATGTTCTCTGCAGTGTTAAAGCCTCCACATTTCTATGTATGTCAGCTTCACCTTTATACCTGACAAGCTGTAAACAGCTAAATAAGCCAGGATCTTTGCTGCTTTTTCCCCTACTATATTTGCTCTAATTCACATGAAAATTAAAGCAGAGCATTCCTCATTTTCTAAGTATTACAGATTATAGTCTAGACAAGCAGAGGGGTCCCCTCTGGGCTTAGAATTGAACCAAAAGAAGTTTCAGCATCTCTCAGTGAAAACAGTTTCCTCCTCCAGTTCTGACTCAACCGACAGAGCTACACAGTGGGGCCTCCAGGGCAGAGCTAGGAATCTAGCAAACACTGAGGAAGCTCTCCGGAGGAAGGCTTGTTCTCAGACTGAAAGAAGCTGTCCTCTATGTGAACCAAGCTCCTGCAACAAGGGGAGCAGAGAGATACTCCTGTCAACATGGATCCACATTTCTATGGATGCCTTGGCACCCGGTCCAGCTAAGACCCCTACCTCTGTGCAGAAGCCACTCACGCACAGTCTCGGTGACATCAAAGGACAGCCACTCAGGGGAGCCCCGTGTCTGCACATTCCTGCCACTGAGGTACCGCTGCTTCGCTATGTGCTCATCCGGACGAAGGATCTGTGTCAGGAGGAGTGGTAGAAAAAATCAGCCAGTGCCGTGCATAAATAAGGGATAGTCTTCAGGCCTTTTTCTTCCATGTGCTAAAAACTAATTCAGAAGTTTGGTCCTGGCAAGTGAGACCCAGGAATACCCTGGCACAGGTAAGAAGGACATGCTTCAAATCAACCTGAAGTCCAGAGAACTACACAACCCTGATTTCTGTGTCCTAAGCAGCCTGTCTCAATTCAGCATTGTTTAGGGGCACACATCCAGAGGCAGAAGCATACAGCCATTGATCTAAGGGGTGGGTTTCTTTCAGTATACACCTGTGGGATGTGGATCTGGATTTCAGAGTAGAACCAGCAATGGACAATAGAGCATCTGGCCACAGATCCCTTGCCCAGCAAGCCTATTTACTGAGTCCTCACTGTGGTGTTTTCAAGTTTTCTACTCTCTTCAACTTCTATCAAAACACACCAGGGCTGATCGTTTGGAGACCTCTTCCTCTGTTCTGACATCTCTTCCCATTTCCAGACAACTGCAGCCTGTTCTGCGGGACACCAGGTTGACTCCACAGAGCACTGAACTTACAGAGAAGCTCTGAGATTGCCTCCTTGTCAGTTGTGTCATCTGGTAGAGAATTGCTCTGACCTTTGAAGCTTCCAGGAAGTCCTCAAGAGCACCCACAGGGCAATTTTAGAGGCACTCTTACAGCAAAGTGGACAGACACGAGCCTGCGGGAATGTGCTGCCTGGATGCTAAACTATACCATTAGTTGGGTGGTCCGCTCTGGCCTAAGACCACTTCCAAGCCTGAACCAGACCTTATTCTGCCATAGGAGTCCATAAATTCAAAGCAAGCTCCAGATAAGTACCTGGATTAACCGTGACCTGAACTGTGTCGCTGAGGAGCTGCTGCTGAAGGGAACACTGAAAGCAAGCACTACTTTTCTAGTAAGTCAGAGACAAGACAGAGAGCTCCACCCATTGGATTAGTACCAACTGTACTGTGACAGCCAAAGGAACAAAACTGCCAAGGGACCTATGCATGCAGATGTGGCAGAAGGGTCAGGGCTGCTCCACTTGTGAGGAGCTTCCCTTCCAAACCCCTTCTCAGTGCAGCAAAGAGCTGCAGTGGGCACCATGCCAGGATGCCCAACGCAGACAGCCAATGCGAGTGGGAAAAGGACAGCATCACATTGTAAAAGGGTAGAAAGGTGACTATCACTACATATGCTGGAAGAAGCCTGGGTTACAGCATTCAATTTCTTCTCCCTCTCTTCTGTGGCTCTGCACGTATCAACTGAGACAACCATTAAGGAGACGAGCTATTCTGGGCTCAGGCACTGGGGAAGGTAATAACAATACCCACCTGGAAAAGCTCGATGCGTTGCTCACTGCGTTTAGAGCTTGGGTTGGGCACACGCAGCACACGAAACTCAGCTCGGAATAAGTTGGTGCTGTTCTTCTCTGCCGAAGACACATTAAAGCGGAACACGTTGGAAGTGACACCTTTTGGACAAATGCCCAACTCATCTAGGAGAAAGAAATAGAGAGACTGAAAACCACAGCTCTGAGGGACAGGATCTCAAATAAATATTGTTTGAAAAAGAGCTTTCCAGTAGAGACCTGTCACTGAAACATCTTGCCACCTGTGAAGCATGGCTATCTAGATGAAGATAACACAGGATGAATTCACTCACATTTCCTCTACATTGCAACATTTTGCAAATATACCCACTGCTGCCACTGTTATTTTAATGCCACAAGACAGAGAATCAGTAGAGATCGACCACAGTATATTTATTATTGTCTCCTAACTACTCATCAAATATTGCTAATGCGTCAGCTGCATCCAAAACGACACCCCCAGCCCAGACAATGGGGCAACTTCATTTGCAGTTAGTGGGGCCTATTCCCAACAATGAGGATGGTGCGATTCTGCTCATGATGGAGACATGAAGCCACACAGGAGGTGATCCAATTGCTGTTGAATCTTAGTTTTACAAACCTTGACACTGTCTCCTAAATGGAAGCCAGCCAGTGTCTACAAAGCATGAGACGTGGAAGACTCTTCAGGGCAGCAACTATGCAACGTGTACTGAAAGAACTGGGTTTTAAGATCAGCTCTCACTCATGACCTGGAGAATTAATTAATAAATAATGCTAGGCCTGTGGACATCAGACACATGGGCAGTAAATAACTCAGCAATCCTCTGCCTTCACATGTGCCTGCTAAACACAAAAATCCATTTTACATATGCTTCAAAAGAGATTAGGTAAAAGCTGTGCAGTCCAGAGTCCTCAAGAGAAAATAAGGCTCTTCAATGGGACCATTTTGGTCTCGTGGAAGTCTTTGTTGTTGCTGGTGTTCCTTTCCTATTGACCTGATTAGCCTTCAAGGCTCTAGCATCATGAAGGCTTCCTGCAGACAAGACACAACAGCTCCTGCTCTACGCCCACATGCAGGTTTGTTTGCAGCCCTACAGAGCCTCTCATATGACCTCTGACTATTGTCCAGTGCAACACAGGGCTCCTATCAGCTGATATTTGTTTCTAAACAAACAAAAAGAAACAGAAAGAAAAACTTATCACCTGTTCCCAGACATGGTTCCAGCCTCTGACAAATAGACAAGAAGCCCTAGCTGGAGTAACCTTCTAATTACATTCCTAGAGTTCTGCAGGCCTCTCTTTTCACACCACCATCATCCCCCCTAAGAAACAGCTTCTGAAGATGGGCTAGTGTGAAACAGCAACAGAGCGTAGAGATTCACTTCCCGTGCCAAATTCTGATTTGAGCAACACGGATGCACTTCCAGAGTCACATCCATGAAGGTGAAGGTTTTCCTGTTGAGCTACACTTGGATTCAGCAAGCAGGAAGGAGCCTGCCAGTTTTCAAGGATGTGTTCTTAGGGTGATGAAATTTTACTCAATAAGCTAATGACCACATGCTCACATTGGGCTTTAACTGGAGGAGGTTTTGTCATTAGTGCTACTGAATAGAACAGCTCTCCCATATGGGAAAGTCTCTGGCTGTTATTGAAGAGATGGCTGTTCACTAATGCCAGGAGACCAAACCCCACTGCAGCCATGAGCTGGTATGGTATGCTCACCCCAACATCCCTGCAGTGCAGAATACACCAAGCCACACACAGACACCTGCTGTGGGGATTCCACCTGTGACCAGTTCTAGGTTTGATGCCACAGAAAAGCCCAGCAGAAAACCCAAGCTCTCATTAAACGCCAAAGACATCTTCCTAGCTGAAGTCTAACACTGATAACTATTCTGTGTCCTAGACCTAGGCAGATACTGTGTTTTAATACTTCCTGAAGCTGTCTTGCACTCCTAGCCCTATTAACAGTGCTGTTAACAACATGCTCTTCCATTTCAGACCTGCCTGTCCGTAAGGAGTTGTCATCGTTGTGGTGGTCAATAAAAGAAAATACATAGACAGTCTAGTTCCAAGCAACAAGACAGGAGAAGAAAGAACTTTTATTGTAACAGAATACTGACTCTTATAGCCCTTGGCATAACATACATGTTAAAACTACCACTGGTGTTTTTTCATAAACATACATCACAACTGGCTGCCCTGCATCACACCATGATGATTCAGCATTTACAGAGTTACGGTGACTTGTTTAGCTCTGTCTTCCTTCCAACAGACCTGCTGTCAACCCTGACAAGGAGTGTCTCAAAAATCATCAGAAATGCCTTTCTACATCAGACCAGTGGTCAGTCAAGCTCAGGATGTTTCCAACAGTAGTGCTTTATGTGACAATCTGTTTAGAGACTGCAGATCTGGTCCTACAGCACAGTGCAGATGAGAGACAAATAATTTAGAGTGTATCATCTCCTTAAGATTTTTTGCTAAATTGGGCAGCCATGGTGACAAGACATTACTGTATCTACTGTATTTCACCTACTGTCCCCACATTACTTTCTACCTACTTACTCCCCTTTTAGGGTGCTGGTCTTGGGAGACCTTCCCAGTGAAAACAGTAATAGCTCTCTTACCTTCCCTATGAAGCTTCACGTTCTCTTTGTACCCTGGGAACAAGCCCTCAGTGATGCGGAGATGGAGCTGTGACCTGTGTTTCACTCTGAACCACTGTGAGGCTGGAGTCTGCTTCTCATAGCAGGGTGTTCAGGATATAGGTCTCATTCCCAGGAAACTGACAATTTTGAGACAGTTTTTTTTGCACAAGGTCACAGGCAAAGGCAGCAAGGGGATTTTTCAGGAAACTTGGTCCAGTCCCAGCTGAGGTGTGTTAATCACACTGGAATCCAGACATGTTCATCTACCAGCACAGAACAAAGCCTGGTGACAGTATTTCTGCAAGTTCTTCCAGTCCACAACACTCAGGGGCAGCAACCAAGCCTGGACACAGTGAATCTGTGACACCCTGTGCAGCCATGCCAGGCTATGTCTCATATGACAGGATGCATCCTCACAACTAGACCCTGCTATTACTGTGTAGCCCAGAGCTGTTCACTGCACAAATGATGAGACCAGTAGCCTCTCAGTGTGGATAATGTGATACAGGGATCAGGTTCTTTTGTGAGCTTCCATCTTCCTATCACTGCTGTAAACAAGGTGCAGGTTCACCACATGCTGCCGATCCAGCAGAAATGCCTGCTGTTTCTGGCCAGCCCCAGGAAGGCTGATGGCTCTGCAGTTCAAGTTTGATGAGAAGGCAGGCTGTCTGTGAGCAGGTATTGCCTTGCTCTATATTACACCACTGAATCACCAAGGTGTTTCATGCCAAAGCTGCATAACTTTGGAGAAAAAAAACCTGATCCATCTGGAACTCTGCAGGTGGCAGGTTTGGAGAAAAGAGATGCTTGGCCCCAGTGACCCATGACTTTAATTGCCTTGTGTCTCAAGCTGCCTTGGAAAATGGCATGTGTTTTTCCTCAGGAAGGTAAGCGAAAAGCCATGAGCAGGACTGTTGCAGATGCTCTCTAAGTTTGAATCTAATCAAGTTAAAGGGGTCTGATCCCTATGAGTTTTAGGAGATCCCTACAGTGAACGGCTGGTCAAAAGTGAATTATTCTCTGAAACAAAGTCCCTTATAATTCAGGCAATGTGCCTGAGAGGCACAGGAGGAAGACTATTCCATGAGTCACCAAACAGCTCAGAGAAGGGATGGGGAACCTGGTCCTGAATATCTGTCCTTCCTAGAAGGATATACTTCCCATTTTTGCTCCTCAGCTCTCCTCACTTTTGAGCCTTCAGACTTTGAGACTTTCTCTGAGCCAATGAGCTGCTTGACTAATAATCTGGAGCTAGAACAGTTCGTGTGAGTGTGCACGCATTTCAGACTTGTCTGTATCATCCTTGCAGTTCCTTCAATGGAGCGGTCCTCCCCTCTCCCTCCCCCCCAGAGGAGACTGGCTTTAGCTCAGAGCATGCTCTGAGATCACCGCCTGGCACAGTGACAGAGTCATGGGAAAGTTGAACACCAGCCACTTCTGAAGACACAGGGCCAAATTCAGCCATGGTGTAAGCAACGAAACTCCCCAGGTTTCAAAAGGAGCGCTTGACACCACAATATGTCTGGAGCTAATCTCTCCCAGTGTGACCAAATTCTAAAGTTCTGAGTCGTGGCATCTACATTACCCACTCCCAGAAATTTAATCTCAGCACTACTTAGTCTTTTGAACTCACTGCTCCAGTGTCCTATGGGGACGTGGGACAGAATCATTCATTTACATAGGCATTTTCCCCCACCCACAGTCCATGCTCACCGTTCCTTATTCTGCATCACTTTTTCATTTCTCTTTCCCCTCAATCTTATCTAAATTCACTCCTTTGACTTCATCTGCTGCTGTTGTGCTTTCAGTTTCCTTCCCCAAAACACATGGGTGTGTAGCATGGCTGTACTATTTCGCAGACACTTGGTTTCCCCATATGTTTAGAATTTCACAGATGACACTTCAGTAGGTCAAAAATGTTGAAATACAGGTAAGCTGCTATACCCTGTGCACTTTCTGTTCCTTGAGTCTTGGTGTCTCCTGAGCTACGAACTAATCAGGACCACATGGAGTGCAGTCTGCTAGAGATCAAGTAAAATTTGTTGCATTACCACATTGTAGCTCTTATTCCAGCTCATCATATGTCAAGATTAACATAAACCTGGCAGAGTAACTGCATTTTGACACTGCCTACACCAAGTCACAGCTCCTCCCCAGAACTGCTGGTGTTCCAGTCATGTCCCCAGAACTGCACTAAGTCACAGAAGAACACCCTGGATAGTGGCATGACTGCAACTTCCAATCCCAAGGAATCCCAAGCACAGACCAAAATGACTGCTTCTGCCTACATGTGCTCAGCATCTGCAATCTGCTTTGGGTTCATGTCTGCTCAGTCTCTGTCTTTGCATCTGCTCAGCTTCTGCACCTGAATCTGTTTAGTGTCCACATCTGGGCCTGCTCATCATCTCCTCCGCACCTGCTCAACATCTGCCGCGTTTTCCCAATGCCTGTGTTCTAATGGGGGTCCCTTTCGCATCACTGTCTGCTTTACACCTGCTCAGCACTCGCGTTCTTCTCTACTCGCTCTCTGAACCCTCACACTAACCGAGTAATATCCTCGTCAGTGTCCTCCAAGCAGAGTCTCTTCAGAGTGCCTCTCCACCTTCTCTACTGCCGGCGCGGGTGCTGCACGGACCGGACAGGTTGCCTGTCTCTCTGCGGCAGGCGCTGGAGCTTCAGCAAGGAGGAGTTCCTCTACCTGCTCGTCACCCAAACACCAGACCTGCGACTCCTCCCAGCCCGGTGCGCAGCGTTCACCCCAACACCCGCGTTGCCT
The DNA here is from genome assembly GCF_001604755.1 of Lepidothrix coronata. Taxonomy (NCBI): domain Eukaryota; kingdom Metazoa; phylum Chordata; class Aves; order Passeriformes; family Pipridae; genus Lepidothrix; species Lepidothrix coronata. Next base: position 560,939 of record NW_016690442.1, read on the forward strand.
CCTCCCCTGCTGCCTTCCCACCTCACGGCTTCCCCTGCCCGCCTTGTCCAGATTTCAGGGCTCTAGGCACGGGTTCCGCTCGCCGCTGCCGGTCGGGGTATGGGCCGCTGCTGCTCCCGGCCCCCGCCACCCACGGCCGCCCGAGCCCCGCGCCGTCCCGCCGGTGGTCCGAGCGCCGCCGTCGCACCGCGGCTTCCCCCCGCCCCGGCCCCCGCTCGCCCCCGCACCCGAGCGAACAGCAGGCAGAGACGCGCCCCCCGCCCGCCTCCGCCCTGCCGGGAAAGTGGCCCCTTCCACGGGGGCCTGGCGCCCCTCTGGCCCGGCCGGTCGCCCCTCCTCCGCGCCCGGGATCCCGGGCAGCGTGCCCCGCGGGCGCGGCACCCCAGCCGGCACGGGGGGAGCCCCGCACTTACTGTGCTCGGGGAGGCCCTGGATCATGTCAAATTTATGAATCTCTTTGGCATAGTATTCGGACTCGGTGTTGTCCTGAGAGCAGCTCTCCTCCTTCTCCTCCTCCATCTCCTCCAGCAGCTCCCGAGTGCTGTTATAGAGGGCCAGGATCTGGTAGGGCACATGGGCCGGCCCCACAGTCTCCGGGGGGCTGGTGAGCCGCAGCTTACTCAGGATCTGGCCCCGGATGGCCTCCACCCTCTTCTTCTTGATGTGATCCAGGTCCAAGGTGGTGCAGGAGGACAGCGAGAGGCTCACGGTGGCGAAGCTCAGTAGGGAGAGCAGCACCAGAGCTCTTTGCACGTACATCTTCATGTGCGAGGGGGCGGCGGCCGGGGCGCCCAGTAGGGACCCCCGGGCGGCGGCGAGCGAGCGCGGGTGACCGGGTGGTGTGCTGGCGGCAGCCTCCCCAAATCCCGCAGGCTGAGGCTTGGCGAGGAGGTGCATGAACTCACTGCGCCGTGCGCGACTCAGGACTTCCAGGAAGAGCTGGCAGCGCTCCGCAAGGAGAAGCTGCAGGCGCCGTGCCTCGCCGCGCCGCGCTCCTTCCCCATGCGCCGCCCCGCGCCCCGCGGAGCCGGGGGCGCCCCGCCGCGCCGCGCCGCCGCACGTGTCAGCGGCCCGCGCCGCCCCGCCGCCGCGGGGGGAGCGCCGCGCCCGCCCCTCTCGCTGCACCATTCATGCCCCCGCCGGGCCCCGCGCCCTACATCGCCCGCTGCCCGGCCCTCGCCGTCCGGGAGCGCGGCACCGCGGCGCCCCTCGCCCGGCTGGAAGTGCTGCCGCCGGGCCGTCCGCTGCGCCCGCGGGTTCCGCCGGCCGCCGTGCCCCGACCGCGCACCGCACCGGCCAACCCGCGCACACTGCCGCTCCCCCAGCACCGCCGCTGAAATTTTATACCTCCCTCCCATGACGTCCCCGGGACGGGGCACGGGGCGGGGAAGGGAGCTCCAAGCCCGGCCTTCGCCCGCGCCGGCCTGTCGCTAATGGCTCCGGCAGCCGCGCGGCCCCCGCCACCCCCCCGGCCCCGCCCCCGCCCCTCGCGCCCGCCGGGGCCGCCTGGCCCCGCGCGCCCCGGGCCCCTCAGCGCGGGGCGGCCCCGCGCGCCCTCCGACGTGGCCGCCGCACCGCCCCGACGACGGCGCGCGGGCGCCCCCTGCTGGGGAGCGCGGGCAGCGGCGGGCGGGCCCTTCGCGGTGGTCCGGGTAGCGCGGGGAGGCCCCTCCCGCTTCCAGCTGCGAAATCGCATTAAAAGCCGCTAAAAATACCCCGCATACTTTCCTGATGTGGTTTCTTTCCGGGGGAGGGAGGGAGGGAGGCGCCGGGCGGCGGGGCCCGGGCGCCACGCTGCGGATGGGGGGCTGCAGCGGGGCTGGCGGCCGTGCGTGGCCCCGCGGGCCCAGGGACGGTGGCGGGCAGGGCCAGGGCGATGCCCCGTGGCCCAGAAGGCAGGTGACCAGAGAGCCGTGGGGGTCCCTTTCACGGCAGGCCTCGCCGAAAGGAAGGGGTTGCTGCGGGCACTCGCTGCCCTCGGAGGGGGCCAGGACCACACGCAGGAGACACAGCACCGGCCCCAGCCGGGGTCACGATCCATAACCCGGGCCTGTTCGGGCCCCTCTCCCGGGGCACGTTCTCACCACGGCCACCCGCCACACCCGCCTCCTCCTCCATGCCCTGCCTGCGCCCGCTGTGCTGAACACCGGGGATGTGTTCCCAACCCCTGGAGCGAGCGAGAGCCCTTTTGCCCTCACCTGGACCCTGCCCCAGGTGAGCAGGGGCTCCCGGCCCCACTACCCAGCGCTTCTCCTGGGGCAAGCAGAGGGGCAGCCCCTGAGCCGGCGAGGCTCCTGGAGCCAGGTGGCAGCTTTGTGCCATCCCAACCATGGCAGCCGCTCAAAGCACTGCCAGTGGTCTGGTGATGTGTTGGGAAAGTGGTGCAGTGACAGCTGCTGCTGGGCTATGGGCTAGGTGGGAGCTGGGCAGAACTCCCTGCGGAAGCAAGTCCTGGATCTTCATGCTCTGGGATAGGTGGGCTCCAGGGGCATGTGACCCCTGTGCTTGAAGCAGTGGTGTCCAGCAACAGCGCATCTGGAAACACCAGGCACAGCTGCAGGGAGCTTTCCCTCACCTACATGTTCAGGGGCCTGGGGCAAGGAGAGTACTGGCAGCTCAGAGGCCAGTGGCTCACTCACAGTGTGGAAGAGGTTGACAGGAAATCCATTGGGCAGCTGGGGGTGCTGGATGCCTGTTGAGCCCATTCCCTGCAGCTCTGAGGAGACAAAAGAGTGGGCTACTCAGTTTGCTTGTGCTTTGCTTGGGGAAGAGGAATTTGAGCTGCTTGATGGAGCAGACAAAGATGTAACAAGATCTAATGGCTCTAAGATGATGTCAGGGAAATCACAACTTGGAATAAGGTGCAAATTCTGAGTGCTGACGTTAACAATCTATGGAGTATTTTAACGTAGATTGGGATGGATGTTTCTAGAGCTCCCCAGGCACTTCTGAAATGAATTTTGGATGCTTTTCTGCACTGGGACCTCCTCTACTCTGTGTTAGGTTGGAGGCCACAATAATTGCAGTAGAACTGATTGCTTTGGACTTCAGTAATCCATTTACTATGGTGCCGCGTGGTGAATTATTAGTTAAGATGGAGATAAGTACAGAAATTATAAGAAATTAAGAGAGTTCCCCAGAGGCTGCTCCCGGGCCCAGGTTTTATTAATGATCTTGGCATGCCAAAATGGATGTGCTAATGAAATTGGCTGCTTATCCAAAACTGGGAAGCATTGTCAATACAGGGGATGACTGGGTGTAAGCAAATTTGAAGGCTGACACAGTAGAAATTGGATGAAATGCAATAGTACAAAATGTAAGGTTATGTTGTTAATGGCTGCAATCAGATTTTTCTATTACAAGTTGACAGTGGGGACTTACTGCTTGGAAATAATAGCGGATGTAGGTGTGGTGCTAGTAGGTGTAGGTATGGTGGACTACTCACTTTCTGCTCCAGGTGTTGCTCTGTGGGATGAGAGAGGTGTGGAATCTCCGTGGTCTGACATTCACTGGAACCAACACTGGTGGCTGCAAGTAGCAGTCACTAACAGATTGCACATCTTGGACATGCTGGAATCCAGCTAGGCTGAGGGAGAGCCTGACATGGCTACTGAACGTGTGAGTGTCATAGGAAATATTTCACACCTGGCAACTCAGGCTGGGGTTTGACAGTCTGAGCTGGAGCAGATGTAACCCGAACAGCATCTGTTCCTGTGGAGATCAAGACAGGCAAATGCGTGGGCCTTTGCTGCCTGTCAAAGCCCCTTCCTCCCTTCCAGAGGGAGGAACCTCTTGTTTGAAGCTCTGCAATTGTTAGGAGATTTTGTTCTGGAGCCCACAGAAATAATAGAATATTTGCAGTTATTTCCCTCCTGCAAAACCCCATAAAAATGAGGTAAATCCTTTGAGGTGCATGGAGAAAAAACTGCAGAAAAACCAAACTGAGATGCTTGGAGCTGCCAGTGTGCTGCTAGTGTGGAGCAGCCTACAGCAACAGTTTTTGCTGAGCACTTTGCTTCCCAGTGGAAGCTTACTGTTTTTAGTGAATTGGCCAGGAATCTGGCTGGCCGCCTGACACGAGGATTGGGTGAGGAGGAAAGGCGCAGCACTGTGTCACTTGTTGCAACTGGAATTGCCCTGCATCCCATAAATCTTACTGCTGCCAGGGAGCTACTTAACAAAACCTTTGGCCACTGTGAATAAGGTGGTCATTGTGCTACCATGTCAGCTTTCCACCATAGCTGCAGCTTTAACTACACATGGGTGCCTCTCTCTAAAGGTGGTCTAGGACCAGAAGCATATGGGAGTGCTCAAGTGTGATTGCTTTCCCAGACTCTTATGGCTTTCTCATGGGTAGGAGGACCAGACACAAGCTCTATTCATACATCTGTCCAGTCGAGGGGTAATCAACAGTAAACAGTGCTAGTGGGGGACTCTGTTAGTCCTATTCTGCGTGATCAGGTTTGGGTTGAAACCAGATGGAGAGAGTCCATGCTTAGATGTAAGAACTTGTCCGTGAAAGGAATGCTTGTGTAGTTCTTACTTGCTGTTCAGATGAGAGGGGGTGGCAGCAGTGTGATTTATAGTGAGAGCAAAACTGAACAAGTAAGGCAGACTGAGACCTGAGAATACACCTGGAACTCTGCACTGGGAAAGAGAAACCCTGGCACCACAGGCTTGAACTGGACAGGAAGCAAGCACAAAAAATGGCTTTGGACAATCACAGCAGCACCAGACGTTTGTCCTGCTATCTGGCTCCTTCTCAGTTGGTTGAGTGGAGCTGCTCTAGGCCCAAGGTCAAATGATGCCTGGGGTTTCACGAGTAGGACAGAGGAGAATTAAATTATTCAGAAAAGGTGACCCCAATGCTTAAAGCAAGCAAGATCTATTTTAGCCACAACACGAAACAATGGATGAAAACTCCTTTATCCCCATTGCCCTCCCTAAGCAGGCAGAACTGTGTCAGGGTGGGTAACAAACCCCATTTCAATAAACTGAGTCCGGAGGGACTCAAGACAGGACAGATTTTGGGTTTCATTCTTTCTACACATCTGCTCTTTTCTCCTATGGAGAATCTCTTAAGTCAGAAGTCAAAGTTCTGAGGCAAGGCTCAATTCCCCAAGTGCTTAAATGTTTTCTTTCCTGCACATGGACTGTGCCCTTCCTCTGTTTGCCAGAGACTTCTGTCCCTGGGGTGGGCAGCAAGCAGCACACAGAGTGTCTTGAGGGGAGCTGGGAAGTGGATGTGGGATGGTGTCTGGGATGAGGACCTGGAGGAATTGTGAGATGGAGCTTGGAGAGGGGGGGCAGTTCCAAACAGGTGAACCTGCTGTTCCTGCTGCTTCATGATCTGTCTGTCCAGGATGGTACCAGGTACTGTCTTTACGCTGCCTCCAGTAGGAACAAACTGCCAGCTACCTGTTTGGGGCCACAATGCTGGCAATGCACTCCTACCCAAGGATTCCCACCCCAGGGATGCCCTCCAGCTTTAGCAGACATTGCTCTGGGTGCTATCATGCTCCTCGTGGGATGCTGTTTTTCTGATCAAGGTCAGCTGTAAGTGTATGCCTGTACTTGGACATCCTGCAGTGGTTACTGTAACCCCAGAGCCACAGTCCCCTCTGTCTCCTGGCATCTGTGTAGCTGCATTGTCGCAGCAGCTCTTTGTAGGAGTAGGTGGGAACTGGGAAATGCAGGGCCATATTCCCGTGGCCCTAGTGGTGAAGCATGGGCTAGGTGAAAACTGCCCTCTATACTTCATGAATATTTGAATCTGTAATTAAAACAGAAGCACGAAGTATCTGGAAGATCATAATTTCACAAAGCCCAACGAGCCTGGCTTCAAAAAAGGAAAATCATGTCTCACTTACTGAATTCCTTAAACATGTCAAGGTTTGTAAAGAGAGATAATATCTTTTATTAGGCCAATTGATATAGCTGGAAAAAACACACAAGCTTTCAGGCACAGAAATGCTTCTTGTATGTATTTTTCCAGCCATATCAGTTGGTCTAATAAAAAGTTATTACCTCTGCCCACAAATCTTGTTTCACTTAGTCCTTAGATCATCACAGCACAACTTGAACATGTCAGTAAGGAATGGAAAAAAGGAGAATTATTTGATACAATTTATTTAGACTTCTGAAAGTTCCTCAGCCAAACCACGAGCTGCTACTAAAGCTAAGCAGGTAGGGAGTGAAATCTCATGCCTTTAGTAATAGGTATTCTTGGAAGGCTTAAAAGTTTAGGGTTACACAGTCAATTTTCATCATGGCAAAGTATTAACAGTGTAGTTGGTGGTGTGGTACAGTTCTTTATTGTAGCAGCAGAATAGATGAATGACAATTACTTAGGTTAATGAGGATGGTTGAAGATTCTGAGGAATGTGAAATACCAGAAAAAATATAAGCAAATGGACAAAGCAATGGAAAACTGAATGTTTATTTAACATATGGAGCTAAAACCAGATCTATTTACAATTAATCTATACATCTGTCCAGTCAAGAAATAGACTGGGGACGTTTTATGCAGCTCAGTGGAAATCTCTGCACAACTCATGCTTGCGAGGCACGTGTGTAATGATCGTTGTGCTTATATTTGATCCTTGGGACTGCTTCCACTTGCACTCTGGAGACCGGCTGCCCCATCTGGAAAGCAGTGTTAGAGAGCCAGAGAGAACTGGGAAGAGCATCACAAGCGATGAGGAGACTTGGCAGAAAGAAGCCTCTGTGAGGAGACAAATCTGCAAGGCTGGGATTATTTGCCTTAGTGGGAACTTAAAAAGTGTCTACGGGCAAAAAGCTGTAGAAGACGGAGTGGCAGGCTGTTCCTGACCTGCCCCACTGCACGTGGAATTAAAACCGGGTAACAGAGTACCTGCATGACGTATTGCAGCACTGCTGTCACCGGTGGTCAGGCCAAGGTTTAAGGATTGCCAGGGCGCTGGATGTTGCCGTGGCTGTCCGGAGCTCCTGGCGGGGCAGTTCAGTGCCGGCTGTCGGTTGCCGGGCCGCGGTTGCCGGGGCGGCGGGGCGGGCTGTGCGCCGGAAGCACCGGCGGCGGCGGCGGATGGAGGCTGAGGCTGAGCCGGAGCGAGCGGAGGCGCCGCGACGGGGGGGCGTCGCCGGGGTGAGCGGGCCCGGGGAGGCCCGGCCTCTCCGAGCGCGGCTCGGGGCCTTTAGGCGCGGTCCGGGACGGGCGCGGGGCCGGGAGGGCACCCGGCGGGGAGGCGGCGTGGGCCGCCCCCGGAGTCCGCCCGCCCGGTGTGGCTGCCGTGCGCCGGCCGCTGGGTCCGAGCAGCGACTGGCGCTGGGCCGGGAGGCGGCCGCGGGGTGAACACCTGCGACTGTGATGCCTTTGCGCCACGTATGAGGGCACCGCGCCTCGCTGCGGGGCATGGCGCGACGGCACAGCCGTGCCTTGCCTTCTACCCCCCGCTTTGAAACAGCTTTTATCAGTAACCCTGTGCCCTCCGCTCCTTCGTATCTCCCCCTGTGCTCCAGATACTAAAGATGGGCCGTCGAGCCCGCCAGGACCTCTTGGCAGATGAAAATCTCATCAGGAAGAATTCCCCGTCTGCTTCTCTTGGAGAGGTGGGTGTACTGTCAGGAGAACCTGTCATTTATCCTGCTGGTGTCTCCAGAGGAGGAATCTTCATTTCTTTCCTGCGTGGTGTGCTCTGTCCTTTGAAGTTTGTCCTTAGAGTTGGGACCCGTGTGACTGCCCTGTCCCTTTCCTGGTGTTGCCCTTTGCGGGATGTGTAGTGTTCACACAGGACCATATTCAGGGCTATGGTCTCTTATGTGTGAAGTATGGAGAGTAGTATCATACAGGACTTGGGTCCTCTCCCTCCTGTGCATGCATACCTTCCCAATATTTTGATTCCCAGAATTAAAATATGAGCAGGCATATCGTTTTGTGACCAGTTTTGCCACCATCTATGGAAGCAAGACAAAGTACAGGTAAACAGATGCCTTACTTTTGTGCTTTGCTATTGCTAGAGCCAGAGTACAGTATCTGATGTGGTCACTAAAGTTTGTGTAGTGATGCTCTTTTTCCTTTCCTCCATGCACAGGCTACAAAGGTCATGCTAGGAGCCAGCTTTGCAGCATCTGAGACTTTGTCTTGTGGGTAATAATGTGCAAACTCAGTTTCCACTTCTCTTTGGAGGAAAACGTTTGTTCAGAATCTGTTCTATCAGTATATCTTCAAATGGTAGAAGGGGGTCTGGAACCCCTCTTTCTCAGGAGAGTGAGGCAACATCCTCTTGTATCCAGAAATATGAGAACCGTTTCTATTCACTTTCTTTCTTAGTGCTGCAGAATGCTCAAATTCTACCTGGAATTTTGCTCTTGGATGTTAGCTTTGCTTCTCCACAGGCCTCTCCAGCTGGAAGGAGCACTTCTCAAGAAATGACATAGAGATTTTGCTCCTTGATATTTTCAAATGGACAAAAGTGTCATCAGAGTTCCACCTTATTGACAACAGTGATATTTGTTTAAATGAGTTGATACTTAACTTTTTGCAGTGCCAGTCATAGTCTCCAGCATACCATATTCTTGGCTTCTTTAAATTTCAAACCCATTTTGTCCTGCCAGCCACCTTGGCTCCAAGCGCGCTTCAAGCTGCTCTGCTCAGAGCCCTAGGGCCTTCTGCCTTGGAATTGGCTACTCCCTGATCGTCCGTGCTGTGACAAAACTTTCCATTTACACTGAGTAGTTGTGTCCCAGCCATCTGTGATGAAATGGTTTGCTGAGGGGGAATAATTCCTTCGAGACCCTGGGATGCTGTTGAAAATACACTTTAATGACTTAGCTTACAATAATGCCTCATAGAGCAGGCTTTTTCTTCTGGAGAAAGTATGCTCTGTTCTTTTAGTAGACATAATGGAGAATCATGTCCCACCTATGCATTCTCCCCTCCTCAGATGTGCTGTAGGCATTTAGGATGGATTCTGTGAGGGAATATGGAGAAGATGTAATTTAAGAAATAGAAATAACCATGGGCCTCGTGGGTAAAAACAGTCTTAAAGAAACCAGATGGTCGTTTAAGGGGGTGTAATCATTGGTTGGCCTCCAGATTAGGGTGGCTCACTGTCAGATTGTTCTCTTACTGGCACTGGCCGTCCTAGTTCATGGGCTGGTTCCCTGGTTTGAAAGAGACTGGGGTGTTATGTAAGGGTACAGCTGATTGACTGTAAGTTACTGCAGTTGCGCTTGGTGTGTCTCATCACAGCCATTATAACAGCTGGGAAAAGATCATAGGGACTCCAGTCCTTGGGCACCCCTGGAGAAGACTAAGAAATAGTTACAGTGTTCGGTTTGGCTTTTCAGCAGCAGAAGGGTGAGGCCTTCCACGCCTTACAACATTCAAATATGTTATTACTGGATCTGAACCACCAGGAAGAATCGTTTGTGTCAATAGTTTCTCTTCAGACAGGTCTTTGTTGCTAAATGTTTCTGTTAATTGAAAACCTTGGAGCTACTGGAGGAGAGACAAAATCCACTATAAATAATCCTCAGCTTTTCCTTGCTCAGGAATTGGAGGCTTTTCATACATGACCATATTTGATACCAAAGTGAGCATTTAATAGAACTAATATTGTTTTTTCCTTCACCGTAGATTGGAAATCACCTTTTACTTTTCTGGAAGTTTGGCCTTGGCTTGCTTTTAAGTGGTGGGGTGAGCTGTTACAATGGATGTCTCACTGAGCCATCTGATCATCTTGAAATCTTTTCAAGGAATCTTCCCAAAAGAAATGCAAATTAAAAAACAGTCCTTTTTTTTTTTTTCTGGAACTGGCAGTAGTGGAGTAGGCCTCTTGTAATTAATTTCAGCATAAGAGGTTTTATTCTTATTACTGATTTTGAAGACAAAGGGGTTTGTCTTTAACCTTTGCCATATTCACAACTTCATATGCAGTTTCGCATTCAGGATGGTGATTCTACCTATAGAGGTTCCTCAGGGTTTTAAAAATGGTTTAATTCACTTTGACTCTTTCTTTTTTAGTTCCATGCCAATCCACTCAGTTTCCACCCAGCTCAAATTTCTGGTATGAACATACCATTTATGCTATTGTTTTGGTCTTCTCATGACACTGAGAAACATCCAGGAAGTCTTTTCCAGGCAGACCAGCTTGCTTGAAGGAAGCAAAAAGTACCTGTCTATCCATGTTTCAACATTTGGGCTTATTATAATGAAATTCACTTTGAGGGGGAACAATTAATGTAGTTAAAAAGATCTTTGTTTTGAAGTCAATAGGCAAATCATCTGACTTGGAGCATAGATCTTATCAGGTTACTGCTGATCTCTCCTTGACCTGAGCTCCCCCTTCCAAAAGAGACTCCAAACTGTCTTTGCTCACAAATGCGTTGTTAAAACTCCCTTCTCTAGGGCACAACTCTAATGTCTTGTGCCTTGTAGCCTAATATACTTCCCTCGAGCTCTATGAAGACAGTCTGATATCTCAGTATCTTTTCAGCGCCTGTTATGTGTATGTACCTCCCACAATAATATTCTTAACTATAGCAGCAAATCTGTAATTCCTCTGCCCAGGTCTTTATTTGGTAATTCCCATTCCTATGTGGAAGTACCTGCATTATCTTCAAATGTAGACCTCTGTCTCCTGAAGGGGCTCACAAAAGGTCACAAAGCTCACAGTCTGCCATCTGACATGCAGAGCATTCCTGCCTTTTCAGAAGTACAAGTACTAACAACACTGCTGCTATGTATTATTTCGCGAGGCAAGAAGGAACATGATTATTTGCTGTAATTGATGTATCCTCCTGCAGCAAAGGCTGTGCATGTACCTTGCCTTCAGAGCTCCTTGGCAAATTGGCAGGCACTTCTTGCGCACCCGGGGGAATATGCTTCAAGTGGGAATTCCTAGAGATAAATCTGCTAGCTGCATGCCAGAACTCCAGATTTCAAACATTCATTTTCAGAGGGACAGAGGCCTTACCCATCCTCTGACTTGATGTGTTACATTTACTCATTCTGATGGTATCAGGTTTTTGACAAAATGGGAGAAACTCAAGCTGGTCATGTTATTTGCATAATGGGAGAGACAGATCATATAATGAGATCTGTTGAAGATCTTTGCTAGCCCATCCTAACAGGACTTATGCACACTTCTGTAGAATGAAAATCAAACCTATTTCCTGGCTCTAACATCACTGCACCCAAAAACCTGAATGCCTGATGACATCCACCAGAAGAAGATGTTTGGCCAGGTTTGGAGCTCTCAATGAGATTGATTTGGAAAGCTGAGTGGAAAAGCCTTTTTTAAAAATATATCAGCAAACTTTTCCTTTTCTGTGTCATCTCAATAAGAGTGAACTATTTGTTGTTCCATAAGAAATCTGTATGCAGAAATATTGTAATGTTATCCAGCTTCCACAGTCTGTTTTCTCTTCATCCCATGGTGACAGGATTCCCTTGGGATCTTGTTCAAGAGTCCCCTGGTTTCTTCCTCTTACAACCTCAATATGATTTTGCCAGCGTGTCTCTGGCGGCATTTTGTAGATCCTTTGAGTGGAGACTACTTTAATATGCAATATGTCAGCCTCCAGGATGAGGGTTTTCCAGACTATGTCGAGAGTATCTCCACACAGATACGACAAGGTCACTTTATATCAGGGTTTTCCCACAGATCAAGTTCCCTGCTGGTTTTCTTCCCCATGTTACACCACAGCCTGGGAAGAGGCTCTGTACTTTCAATTCTGAAAGTATGTTTTTCTCTTGTTATCCGACCTGGCATTTGTGAGCTTGCCTATGTAGCTGTGGTCCTTGGGTGATAGTTAAAAAGTGAGCATTTCTATGCTGTAAAAAATACCTTAATCAGGGTACATTCATGTAGACAGACAAAAGCTTGGGCCATCTCCACTGTACATTGGAAGGATGTTCCCACAGGTGAATTTTGCAAAGCAGCTGTCTGGACTTCTACCACCCAGTTTACAAACACTCCTGGCAGTGATTCTTTAGGCTGATATCCAGGCATCTTTTAAATAGGATTCCATTATCTAACCCAAATGAATAAACAATACAAAAAATGAATTGCTGAGGGTGAAATCCACGTGGAAGATTGCTCAAAGAAGTAGTTATTTAAATGCTTTTCCAACATGTGTTGTCCATGTGTTTCTTCTGTGCTAGAGCAAGTCTTAGACCACTCGGACTCTGTATATCCAGAGAAGCTTAGATCATGTTGGGCCCCACAGAGGCCTTTCTGCTTTTGGATGTGGGATCAAGTGAGTCCCTGGCTGATAGATACACACTTCCAACAGGTTTTTACTGGTTGGGCAAATCCGATCTCATTTGTGCTGCTCATTGATATGGATACTTTTGTGCTCCAGCTGTCCTAACCTGCATGTAGCCTCCCTCTGCTCTTGTCCTAGTAAGACTATAAGAACAGATGACAAGACAGACAGTAAGTGAACTCAGATACCAAACCACTTTAATCAGAGATATGCAGTTGATGAACCACATGGCTTCTGTGTTCCACAGGAGAGATGAGGCAGTCCAGAAGAAAAGTCATGTGGGTTAGTGGTGTTTTTCCAGCTGTCCTATGCGTACGCCTGGTGCAGGGTCATGGGTCAATCTAGGATACCCTAGATTCTCTCCCTTGGTGATTCTGAACACTGAGATTTCTAGAATAGCATAGAGCTTACGGGGTTCTTAATTGCCTCCTTGCATTTGGTGTCTGACAACAGCGGTTTTTGCCACTGGTGGTGCTGATAGTCTGCTCACCTGAAAGGTTCTCAACCAGTTTGCAACTTTCACAGTGATTAACAGGCTGCTTTCCTTGAGTTACTCATGTACCCCACAACCAAGCTACTCCCCTATACTACAGTGTTAGCTAAACATCATCTGCTAAAGCGAACAGTGTTCTCAGCTATGCCTGTCTTATGCTAACTGCTACAGCTCCTGCTCTCAGGGGAGGATCTGAGGTTGTCTTGAGAAATAGTAGGTCCTGAAAAAGGCTGTAGCCTAGTACAGTATATAACCCCTAGTATGACTGGTCTAGCATAATTTCTGGTTTCTGGCATGGCTGCAGTGACTATCCATACAAATCTTTCAGGCATCCTACACACTTGAATAATTTGGGATTTTTCATTCTATAGGGAGAATGAACTAAGTCTGTTCTCTTCTTGCTCATGTTTCTTTTCAAGGTCTGCTTCTGTCAGACCTTCCTGCCATTGCAGTCAAACATTCCTGCTTTAAGTATCACAGTTGGTTTATGCATAAATGACTGGATATAAAATGGTACAATGGTGGGATTAATTTTGTGCTTTATTCAAGTGAATAAGGTTGCAAAGCATGTACTGCAAGACAGCCAGAAATGTCGTTCTTCAAGCTTTTTGTGCAGGCTTCCATAGTGCTTCCTTTTAACTTCTTTCTTTCTTTTTCCCTCCTGATCCTTCTAGGATGAAGACTCTGAGGAAAAGGTTGACCATGTAAGACTAGAGGCTTTCTAGGTAGATGCTGGCTCCTCTGAAGGGGACTAGTAGGACTAACGTATTATGTATCTGGAGACTACCTTAAAAAGGTACTCTAGTATTGGAGAATAAGACAAAGTTTGCCTCAGATGCAGTGCCTTTCCTGCATCCTCTTTTCCTGTTGCTGAGAGGTTTTAATTATCTTTCTAACAGCTACTTTTATCAGCTGCTGCATCTTGTTTTGAGGTCACAGATGTATATGTGGCCACTGGAAAGATGCTCTATTTTCATTTAATAGTCAGGGCAGCAATTAGTTAATAGAATACAAAACCTGACTGAGCCTTGGTTGCTGTCCAGTATGGTTAGGTTGCTCCCATAACATGAAAACTCGTCTTCAGGGATGATGAAGTCTTGCTGGTGTCCCAGAGGAGAAGGCCAGCCAGTAGTAACAAGGATGTATGCCTTTGTATTTTCTACAAGTCTTCTTTTTATTGCGCCAGGTATGCGTAGTTAATAGGATGTCATAATGCTTCTTACCAGGCTCCTGTTATACAGGGAGAAGGAATACACATATCCTTTCTCATCCTGCAGCAAAGCTAAAATACATCTCAGCATTCATTTAGCATTACATGCTGTTCAGATCAACCTGAGAACTTCTACCTGTTTCTGTTAAAGTCTTTGGGCCTTGCACTCTTTATAATGGTGGAATGGGTGTTGCCTAATTTTTCCTGCCTTGAGTTGCTCTCTGTATATGTCAGACAATTAAATCACCCTCTTCTGTACTCTTTAATTCCTCCTGCTGAAGCACCACCCCAGTATGGATAGCATAGTAGATTCATTTGTGAAACTTAAAGCCCAGAAAAGAAACCTGTATCACCCATCTCATTAATTCTGGCCTCAGAAGGGTATAGTCATCACAAGGAGTCAAGACTATTCAAATTAGCTTAGTTTTCTCTTGGTAGTGTAAGAGATGATATTGTGGGAAAGATCCACTGGGTTTATTTGGCAGTAATGGATGGCTCAGGACTATGCCCAGAGCACTTTTCCATTTATCAGGCAAAGAGACCTCCCACTGATGGGTATAGTTTTGGGGACTGGTTGCCTAAGAGAAATTTTTCCTGATAATTGATATAATCTCCTCCCCCCCTCGCTGGAACCAGTCCTTACAGTCATTTCACTGGAACTAATTCCACCTCCATAGAGTGCCCTAAGTCATTGATTCCCAAAGTCTGCTGTTGAATGCTGACTGGTCACATGCCACAGGCACCTTCTTGCTCCTGGCTGCTAAATTTCATTAAAATAACTAAACTGATGTGACTCTTCCACATGAGCAATTGTTGTTGCAATTGTTATGCAATGGTGCCTGGCAAGGAGATTTTCCTTAGTATGAAGGGATCCCTGCTTTGAAACCCCTCTTGTTTGGATAATTCCCCTGTCCTTTATTCAAGCTTATGCTCTTAAGCATCACAGTCATACGTTATAGTATTTTTCTATTTGTAAAAGCCTGTAAAAGGTATAAAATAGTTAACTGAGTGTTGAGAAATCTGACTGATCAGTAAGCTGCTTGTAATTTACAATACTACATGCTTACAAACTTCTGGTAATTGTATCATAAGTCTGTTCCAAACTGATTGTTAGTGGAACTTTATATTATAAAGTATGATCCAAATCTTGTTGCAGTATATCCCTCCCTTAGTCATTGCCTGGCCAAGCTGAAATACTTGGCTTCTTGAATCATTTGTCCGAAGTTGGCTCCTTCGTCCCCCTGATGGCTCATATAACCCTTCTCTGAACTCCCTTTGGGCTATGCTGAGTGTTACAATCTGAACTCTTCCTGGATTTGGTCCCTTTCCTCTTGCTGTGCTGAAGATAACTTTGTGGCTGCGTGAATACCAACAAACAGCCACATCTGGGCCATTGATGTGAATGTACCTGCTGAAGTTCTGCCCTCCAGCCATCTGACTGCTCTGAAACTTGTTTTGCATCCCCTGGCAAACCACTCATCTTGGATCTGAATTTTTGCAGTTGAATCACTCATTTGGCTGCACCTTCCAAGGCTGCCTGGGACATTTAGCCAAAGGCTGTAAGGCTGATCAATGGTATAATACAGGGTGTATCCTAATATTTCAGTTAATTTGCAGAGGCAGAATAGGCATGAGGAGTATGAACATGGCTGTGAGACAAGATTTTGCTGGGTTCTTTTCCTGGCTTTGCCATGGATTTGCTCTGGGGCCTTGTAGAAGTCTCTCCACTAGTTTCCTTTAGTCCCTGTCTGAAAGGAGGGCTAGAGCTTTATGCAGAAGAACTGTATTGGTATTCCCTAAACACAGAATCCACAGGTTTAGATGCCTTATCTTCATAGCAAAATCCATAGCTTTTACTGGGTGCCTGCATAATATGTAGGTAATCTCAGGATGGGCTAGTGGATCTTTTAGGGTGGTAAAGAGCAGCTGGAAACTGCAGTGTGTCTGAAGCTGTTCTTCTGTGGAGTTCTGGCCCTGTTCTGAGAGCTCTGGGAGCATGTTTCTGCACTACTGGTGAGTGATCCTGATCCCCATCCTGTGTTTTGTAGCCTTCAAAAATGGAGTAGGGCCTTTCCTTGCCTTCGGGGACCTCCAGGGATTGAGGTGTTCATTTAGATGTTGAAACAGCATACTTTATACGTAAAGGTTAAACCTGCCATTTCCTTTCTAAGCTGGAAAACACTGATTTTATTGTCCTCTTCTTCCTCTGAGAAAGATGTATCAAGTAATGTTTCCCACCTCCATAGAGAATATTATATATAATGACAAAGCTATGAGCTGTTCTGGGTCAGAGAAGGCTCTCAGTCCTTTTTCCTGAAGCTGCTCTGCTTTGCAGATGGAACCAAAAGGATTTTGGTGCCACAGGGAAGGACTTTCTAACTGAAAGCAACAATGTTTGAGTGGGAAGACATATGTTCCAGTCCCAATGAGTCCAGCTGGGACCTCATTCTCTGTTTGTGCTTTGACAGACATGCCATAGGTAGTCTCAAGGTCCTTCATTGACTAAAACAGGGACAGCACTTGATTTCTGACTCTTACATAGGTGGATGCTGACCTCTGTGGCTCTACTTCACTCAGTGTTTTGAGTGATGACATGCTTTAAGGCAACGACTGGAAAGAGGATTTGAAGATGTGACATTTCCAGTGGGGGCAATGAAGTCCTGTAGTTTAGTTGCCAGTGGTTTTAAAACATTTGGGTAGAAAAATGGGCTGTTGCTTTTTAGTTTAAGACAACATATCAGGAACAATTGATTTCAGTGAATGTTTTTTGCAAGAATAACTATCAAAAAAAATTAAGTATCTGAAATATAAAGCTATTAGTGTTCTTATGGTGCTAGGTTACGCAGTTCCATGGAGTTGATCGAGTGAGTGTATTTGCATCCAGTCATATAGTGCAGAATGATGCGGAGATCCCCTGATGAGAAGCAACCTGCACTCTACCTGGGGAGGTACCAACTTGGTTACCAGAAGGACCCAAAACAAGACCATTTCCAGACTTGAGCTGACTCACATGAATCCTGCTTGCAGGTATGTCTGCACCTGTGGTGTAGACATGGCCTGGGGCTTGATATGATCAGGGCCTTTAATCAGAGCGGTATTTTCCTGACCCAGTTCTTAGCCTCGCACAGCTCCAAACTCATTCCACTGTCTGGTCTGGTCTGATCTGGATCTGCGCAGCAGCCACCCTCTAAGTGCTCTTCCCCACATTCCCTGAAAGTTAGAAACGTGCGACCGAGGAGCCCAGCGCTGGCTGCACTTAGCTAGGTGCCTATTGGGGGACCCTATTTGTATAAAAATAATCACAGTGGTTTAGGCACTGTCCTGCCTCTCTAGTTCAGAGAGTTCATGACCTGAGAAGTTATAATTGTAATGCCGTCACTTATAGCCACTTCTGTATCTACAGTTTGCATTGCAGTAAGATCTAGAGAGTGTTGGTGTGTGGCTGGAACAAAAGTTTCCCATTCCCAAAGACCTTACAGTCCGACTGCATTGTTTCTCTCTAGCATCCTGTTTTCCTCTGTGATCTTCAGCTTGTAGAGGAGCCTTCACCAGGGGCTAGCTGCATTTTGTGTACAGAACGTTGCTAGGAGTTTGCTGCCCTAGGCATGCAACTGGGAGTAGGGTGGACTGGCAGTAGATAGCTCTTGAAGCAACTGGCATTTCTGAGAACCTGGGAGGGTTCTCTGAGGCAAAATTCCTGTAGCTGTTGTGCATTGTGAATGCCCTCCCATTTGCTTGTTAGTCCTGAGCTCCATTTGTCCCTCCAGGTCCCAGAGTTTCTGTCATCTGTTTGGATTCTTGCATTGTGCTAATAAACACCCTCTGCTAAAGGGAACCAGCATCCAAGGGAGCACTGGGTTTTTCACCTGTTTCCATTATATGGGGATTACAGAGGGTTTTTTTTCCAGAGGTCTTCTGGTTACTTGTAGAAATGCTGGACTCCCAGCCTGTTCCTGGGGACCTCTCATCTGGAAGTTGGCCAGATTCTCCAGGAGGAATCTCAAAAATGCAGCTGAACTTTTGTTCCCTAATTAGGCCAACTTCCCCAGTGTGAGCCCCAGCAGTGCATGGCCTGGAGCTCCCCAAGGCCTTGCACTGCCTGTGCCCTGTGCACCCCGAGTGGCTGGCCAGCAGGGCAGTTATTTTCAGCTTTCTGAGCTTATCTTGTAGCTTTTTGATGACATCTTCTGAAATAGCTTTTCTAGTCAGCCATGTTTCCCAGCCTTTCTAGTAGTATCCTCCCTGCTTGGCAACCTTGATGTG